>NC_068375.1:554832-570987 GCF_023724105.1 Carassius gibelio | reverse complement strand
GTCTGCCGGGAAGGGGAATCGAGGCAGCAGGATATAACAGAACAGGCTTGAGCTGCAAAATGGCGCGTGTGACAGAGATGGATGAGCTCAGGCCCAACACCAGAGTCCCGTTTAAAGGGCTTGTCCTGTGGTCCGGCAGGAAGCAGTGTTTAACTGTCTCCCACCTGCAGGCCACAGGCAATGACCAGTAGACTAAAAGACACTTTACCCTTTAACTGAAACACTCATCAGTTCTGTCATATGCTTCAATATTAATCAGCAGATCTGTATATCCAACATGAATTCGCTAATACAATAAACAAAGAGAACAGAGACTGCATATGTTTGTATTGAAAAATATTAAAACAATTTATACCACAGGGCTGTTAAATCTGATCGATGACTTAAAGGGTTACAACTGCGGTGTAGGCTGAATAATTGACTCTGGTCCTTTGAATTACTGAAACATAATGCACACCTTTGGTGTCACAGCTACAACAAAATTACCACCTCGAGTGTGCATTATTATTATTATGTATTATTCAATGATATATTGTCAATTATCCCTTACATATAATATATAATTATATTAATATTATAGTAAAAATTTATGAATTAAATAAATTAATACTTTTATTCAACAAGGATTCATTAAATTGATCAAAAGTGACACAAAATACATTTTGTAATGTAGCAGAATATTTATATTTCGAACAAATGCTGTTCTTTTAAACTTTCTACTCATCAAAGAATCTTAAAACAAATTAATAAATAAATCATTATTCTTACAAAATCTCGAAGCAACACATCTGTTTTTTGACATTGATAATAGTAATAAATATTTATTGAACAGCAGATCAGCCTTGATAACAGGTATTTTATTTTTGAATAATACTTCGCAATATTACAAGTTTGATTGAATAAATGCAGCTCTGGTGAAGAAACGAGACCAACATTTTTGAATATGAACTGGTCAGCATTAAACAGTGGCTCATGCCATTTGGACACTTACATAATTTAGTGTATGAAAGCCATCACATTGAATGTCACCCAGAAGAAGGAACAAACGCACTTCTAAAACAAAACATTTCACAAAAATATGCTTGTTATTGTAGGTCTTAAATGCCAAGCTAGTAGAAAATGTATTCGGACACTTTTAACTCATCAACCGTTAGTGGATAATGTTCTAGTTAATTTGATGAACTACACATGTGGTTGCTATGATAGAGGATGAACTGACTTCACAAATCCATGGGCTAAATCTGCCTCCAAAGGGCACTTTGGATTGAAAACAATCACAGCTGCCATATAGAAGGGTCTTTCCAAACGAAGTGGTTCAACTTTTGAATGGTACAAATGATACAACTTGACTCCCATGATTCTCTGCTTAGGTTTAATTGTCCAATAATTAGGGGTGCTCCGATCACGATCGGCCTATCGTTATGCTTATCTCGTCAGTAAAGCCGGTTCTCTAATCAGCGGTTCATTCCATCAGGTGCATGATTTCACATAGAGCAGCTGTTACTACACAGAGCCGTTGTTAATAGAGAAGATGCGCAAATCCACTTCATTTTCAGCGTTTTTTGGTGCATCTTCTCAGTTAACAACGGCTCTGTGTAGTAACAGCTGCTCTATGTGAAATCACGCACCTGATGGAGCACCCCTACCAATAATGCTGTGTATACGAAGAAACAGTTTTGTTTTGTTTTTTGTTCCTCTACACCCTTCATACTTTCAAAGCTCATGGAATGAGCCCTACAGAATAGAACACATCGCATAAATCACAAAAAATTACCAGTTTATAAAAAGTATATCCAACTCAGGAAAGAAAAGTGAAGTACGTTTCGAGAAAAAGAATGGTCTGATATTTTGTAATCTGCAATGAAATTCATACATTTTAATGAATGATTCTGTGTTAAAATACGTCTCACTATATTTGCCGCAGCTATTCAGTAATATGACATTAGGGGGGCAACATTCTATTTCATTTTTCCCCGTGAACAGGGTTCCTTTCTGAATTCATTTTGAATCCCAGCACATATAATAGAAAACAAAATCAGAAGCTCCACTGTGACTTTTTAATATCCTTGCTGGATCTTGTGTCATATAATGAGTCACACTGGTCTTATTTCCCTCTAAAATCATATTCAATGTTCGTATAACTATAATAGCACATTATCTGGAGATGGGATGTTCAAATATGTTCTACCAGCAGCTACCTGCCTGATGGCAGAACTGGCAAAGTGTGATCAGGGCTCAGCGTTGTGCGTGAATGCGTATCAATAAATCTGAGCTGAGTGTGGAGAAAACAGCTGTGGGGATGTCTCGGCAGAGCCACACTGCCTGCCTCGCTGTTTATTTTTGTTTACTCAGGTTTGCTTCCTCTGAAAAATCTCCAATAACAGCTGTGTCATATTGTCTGCTGTGCTATTAATGGCGCTTGTGTAATTTACGCCCAATCATATGACTTCAACCAAGAACGCAAATGAACCTACATTTGGGCACTCATTAAAACTGCTTGCAGTGTGTATACATATCAGAACTACTTAACTACACTTGTCTGGTTTCCTAAAAAATTCAAAAGCACCAAGCTGTTGATATTCAGCTGTTCTATAAAGTTTGAGAAAATGTGATTTCAGTAGGTTATACAGAGACTGGGCATCTGGAGGAGATTATGAGAGCATTAATAGAGCTGACTATGATATTTCTGATAATAATCAACTTTCACAATCTATATGTACTATTGATGATGAATTGCATCATGGGTGCCTCAGGGCTCAGTTCTTGGACCACTTCTCTTCTCTGTCTACATGACATCATTAGGTTCTGTCATTCAGAAACTTGGCTTTTCATACCACTGCTATGCTGATGACACTCAACTCTACCTCTCATTCCACCTTGATGATCTGATGGTAGCTATTTGCATCTCAGCTTGTCTAACAGAAATTTCTTCCTGGATGATGGACCATCAGCTTCAACTCAACCTTGCCAAGACAAAACTGCTTGTGATTACAGCAAACCCATCGTTCCATCACAATTTCACCATCAAGTTAGGCACTTCAACCATAACTCATTCAAAAACAGCTAGAAGCCTTGGAGTTATGATTGATGATCAGCTGACTTTCTCAGACCACATTGCTAAACCTGTCCGATCCTGCAGATTTGCTTTATTCAGCATCAAGAAGATCAAGCCCTTTCTTTCGGAACTCCTTGTTCAAGCTCTTGTTCTGTCCAGGCTGGACTATTGCAATGCCCTCTTGGCAGGTCTTCCAGTCAATTCTATCAAACCTTTACAATTAATTCAGAATGCGGCAGCAAGATTAATTTTTAATGAGCCAAAAAGAATACACGTCACACCTCTGTTCATCAATTTGCACTGGCTTCCAATAGCTGCTCGCATAAAATTCAAGGCATTGAAACATCATTGATGTTTGCCTACAAAACTACCACTGGCTCTGCACCCATTTACCTAAATTTGTTACTTCAGACTTATGTGTCCTCTAGAAGTTTGTATTCTGCAAGTGAACGTCGCTTGATTGTGCCATCCCAAAGAAGCACAAAGTCACTTTTACGGACTTTTAAATTAAATGTTCCCTCCTGGTGGAATGACCTCCCCAACTCAATCCGAGCAGCTGAGTCCTTAGCCATCTTCAAGAATCGGCTTAAAACACATCTCTTCCATCTTTATTTGACCCTCTAACTTTAACACTCAATATTATAATTCTATTCTTAAAAAAATCTAACTACCTTTCTAATCTTTTTGTATTCTATTTTTCTTTTCCTTTATTATGCAATTACATATGTGTGTGTATGTATATAGACCTCTAACTAGCTTGCTCTATTATTTGTTTTATTCTTTTTTAATTTTTTTTATTTATTATATTATTTAAAATCCCCTGCTACGTGTACTGTGTTAACCTAACTGAGACTTGATATAGCACTTATATATCATTGCTCTTTTTGTTGTTTTTTGATTGCTTCCACTGTCTTCATCTGTAAGTCGCTTTGGATAAAAGTGTCTGCTAAATGAATAAGTGTAATGTAATGTAAATGTAATGCATCAGACAATATCAGACCTGGACTATGTTTAGAATGGGATGTTAGTGATAACACAGTATGTGCCATGCAGTGTCAACTATTAAATAATAAAACAAACAGTATTATATGGTAAATGTAGGGCTATAATACTTATCCACAAGCTGGTATGATTCTTTAGGATCTTAATGAAAAGTCTGTAACATAGTTTTGTTAAAATTTCTCAAAGTCACCAGTCCAGCCTGTGCTGAAATGCCACTGTCAATCAAACTACCTTGGGAGTGGCCTGTCTGTGTGACATTACAAAAACATGCATCTGAGATCAGCTCGATTTGAGAAAAAGATTTTAGTAGATAAAAAAATAAAAAAATACTTTGTATTTAAAATGAGTAGTAATTTTACTCCCAGTCATGAGGGGGTGTGAGGGAGTCATTGTCAAAAAAGTTTCTCTAGATCAGAGAATAAGAGGAGTAGGAAGTTTGAGCAAGGACACTTGTGAGCTAGGAGTATTTGCTCTCCCCATGCTTACTCAAACCCTTATTGAGGAACAATGGTGTTCTACATCTCAATGTAAGTTACTTTAATTGTTTCTTTAATATTGTCAGAGGTTTTATAATTTGTAATGTACTTTGCTTCTAGAACCTTATGTTGTATTGTTTTTGTTTGTCTAAAGGGTTTTTGTATCCACTTAATCCTTGTAACATCCTAAACATCTACAATACTGTGATGAACCCAGGAGATTTGTGGTTATTCAGATCTTTAAGGTTGAAAGGACATTTAAAAGTTTTGACTCTAGATCGGGACAGACTTTTTACACAATATATGGTTTAGACATGTATGGTATTTGATTCTGTAGTTGTGCACTCCTAAAGGAAAAACAGTACACTATTCAACAGTGATTGATCCCACTTAATTTTCTTTATGTGACATTTGATGTTGTTGACCATTAGATAATTTGGCGGCCGAACAGGGACCTTGATAACCACTTTAGCAAATTTCCTGAAGAGTTTTGTATGAGTCTTGGGCGGAAGCTTCTGCATGAGATAACACAAAATGGATTCAGATTATAGTTCTAAGCCTACACAACTTGGCGTGAGCATGTTCAATAGCTAATACACTCCCTCATCAGCTTGTATATAGAACCAGAAGGAGTGGTGACTGCTCCAGAAGAGGATAATGACTCCAAGTTGTCTACCACCTCCACCATCACTGGATGAGGGTGAGGAAAGTTTGATCAGTTTCACCATTACAACAAGGGTGGGTCAACTTGCACTCAGAATGGACACGATGGAGAAAGAGGGTGTGGAACATGTCTAGGGAGTGGAAAGATATATTCATAATTATTTTCAGCAGTATGACAGTGGGCTGACTGCTGTAGAGGGACAGATGCAAGATTTAACAAAGCAAATGACCACCCAGTCATCACCTGACATCCAAAGTATGACAGAGTTGGAGGAAAAGCTAACTGACTTTGTAGAAAAGAAAACTAGACTCCTGAAGAAATCCATAGAAGACCAATTTCAAGAGATGGGAAAAGCTGTGATGGAATGTATGAAAAGGAGGGACATTATTGAATCTTACACCTGGAGCTGCTTCTACACCAACTACCACATCAATGTCAGATGCACAATTGCCTCCAATGCTACACCAGTTGCCTTACAAAATGGGTGTAAAAATGGAATTCCCTAAGTTTGGTAGTGCAGTAGATGAAGATCCGATAGCTTATCTGGAGTGTGCAGAGTACTTAGCTGTATGTCCAATGAGTAATGCTGAGATACTTGCAACATTACCATCTGTGCTGACACATACAGCCAAAGATTGGTGGGTGGCTGAAAAAGCACACGTAAGAACATGGAGTCAGGGCTACCTTTTTGTGGTCCTTCCTACCCAATGATTATGAGGTTGAAGCGGAGAGGAGGATACGATAGAGAAAACAAGGGATATTCAACATTTGCTTTCCAGTACAGATCTTTATGTCTTAGGCTTAAACCAACAGTGACTGAAAAGGCGATTCTGCAGGATACCTAGATAAATTGTAATCCCCGTCTTGCAAGCAATTTAAGAGGAAAAACAACTACTTTTGATGACCTGGTGTGTACAGGAACTTCGGTAAAGCGGGATATTTCTGAGGGAAGGGCTTTCTGGAAGCAACGGCAAGCAGAAAGATCTTTTAGGAAAGGGGCCCAAATAAGTCCAATAAAGGAGGGCCAAGACACCACAGCATGGCATTGTTGACAAGAGGTAATGTCAAACTTCTCACCTTGACTGTAACTTTGCGTAGTCAGCCTTGTGAAGCCATTGTGGATACAGGTAGCTCTTACTCATTAATCCAGGAGTCGCTATGGAGAAGATGGAAGAATGAGACAGAGTCTTGGCAGTCCATTCAGGGACAGACATTTGCCCTGGCCAATGGCCATGTCCAGAGGGCACTGGGTGAAGTAACCTGGAAGTGTACTCTGCAAGGATGCACAAACCCATTGCGACTGTTCATCATGAAAGATGAGTATTTGGCTTTTCTGCTCATTTTAGGCCTCGAGTTCCTTGTGTCACATAGAGTCAAGTTGGATTTTGACACTTCCACATTTTTATTGCCTAGACTGAAGGAAGCATTACACTCTTTCTTTTGCTTTGATGTGGCACCCTCAGTTAACATATACTGTGCACTGCCAATAGTGCAAGTATCCACAGATATTGTGATTGTTATCAAGGATTTGGTAGATCTTGTTGATGCTTCCCGAACAGAGAAGAGGCATTTAGAAGGATTGCTGTTAAACTGGCTGACTGTCTGTATGGATATGTTGGGCCAAACATCTATCATTAAGCACCAGATTATTACTCCCGACTCTATTCCATTACGTAAAAGAGCCTATCCTGTTCCCATCAATAAGCAAACTTTAATTTATGAAGAAGTCAAAGCCATGCTGAGTAAAGGTTTAATACGTCCATCTACATCCCCATGGGCTGCTCCAGTAGTGTTATTACCCAAGAAGGATGGAGGAATGCGTTTCGGTGTGGATTATTGTGCATTGAATGCTAAAACTCCACTGGATGGCTTTCCAATGCCTCGGATAGAAGATATTTTGGAGTCTGTCTATGGGGCTATGGTATTCAGCATTTTAGACCTCAAGAGTGGATACTGGCAAGTGGCAATGGACGAGAGTAGTATCCAGAAAACTGCTTTTGTCACCAAGTTTAACCAGTAAATTTGTTCATCTTCCGTTTGGGTTGAAAAATGCTGGAGCAACATTCCAATTGTTGATGAATAAAGTTCTGCAAGATCTTATAGGCAAGTGCTGTTTTGTGTACATTGACAACATTTTTGTAAACTCCAGAGACATTCAACAACACTTCCAAGATCTGAAGAAGGAGTTTGATGCATTAGAATCAACCAGCTTGACATTTAATCTTATAAAGTGTAAGTTGGTAGGAAAATCACTGACTTTTCTAGGACAAGTCATTTCAGAAGAAGGGATCAAGACAGAGGATTCTAAAGTGAATGCTGTTAGGAATTTTCCTACCCCCAAACATGTTAAAGAAGACAAGTGATTCTTAGGTCTTGCTGGTTGGTATCATTGCTTTATTCCATATTTTTCAGAACATGCTGCTCCACTACTTGCACTTAAGAAGGATGTACCATGGAACTGATCTGAAGAGTGACAACCTTCTCTAGAGGATTTGAAATATGCCCTGCAAAAGGCTCCAGTTCTCGTGCCCCCAGACTCAAGTAAACCTTTCAAGGTGCAGACTTGATGCAAGTGACCTTGGACTAGGAACTGTACTAACTCAGGAGTCAGAGAGGGGAGACCACGTCATTGCCACGCCTCCCAGCTGCTTCAAGGAGCAGAAAAAAAACTATGCAGTGTCAGAAAAAGTGGTCTGGATGGTTGAAAAATGGCAACTGTACCTGGAAGTGAAACTTTTTGTGGTAAATACAGATCATGCAGCTCTCACTTGGGTTTTTAACCATGCTCTCCCAACATCAATACTTACTAGGTGGGCTTTCAGATTCCAGGGGTTTGACTTCACTGTAAGTTACCGGAGAGAGAGATGTAATGTAGTGCCCAAATCACTGTCCCCTGCAATGCCTGAAGAAGAACTACTCAGTTATGTTGCAGTATGCCAAGCAAAATATGTGAATGGAGGTGCCAAGTTTGTCAGCAATACAAGCTGCTCATATCCAAACTTTCTGGAACACTTCAATTTACTCCTGTGAAAGAACCTGGATACATGGTTGGCGTTGATCTAATGGGTCCCATTTCCGAAGAGCACAAAGATGAACAAGTATTTGTTGGTCACTGTGGATTACTGTAGTTAGTGGGTTGAGGTCTTCACTTTGCGGTCAGCTTACATTCTTATCAAGGACATCCTTACTCGCTGGGGGGTACCTACTTATTTGGTGTCAGACCAGGGACCACAGTTTACATCTCAAATTTTGAATACTACCTGAAGACAATGGGGTGCAATTCAAAAACTCACCACTGCATACCACTCACAGACTAACTTGACAGAAAGGTTGAACAGAACGTTTAAGGTCATGATTGCATCATATGTCAAGGACAGTCATCGGAATTGGGACCAGTGGATACATGAGTTCAGGTTTGCAATAAATTCGTCTTGGCAGGAGAGTACCAAATATACTCCAGCGGAGATTGCTCTGGGACGGAAGTTGAAAGGACCCCTGGAATTATTACAGTATTGTTCTCCTGACCCTGACCAGTCTGCATATGAAGTTATTGAACTCCAGCAATCGCTCTTGGAAAGAGTGAAAGAGAATGTCATGAGAGCCCAGAGTAACCAACAGAGATACTACAAATTGAAGAGACGGCAAGACACCTTCCAAGAAGGGGAACTTGTCTGGGTTCGTACTCACCCGTTGTCTCATGCAGAAGAAGCTTCTACAGCAAAGTTAGCTATTAAGTGCCAAGGGCCTGCCAAAATTTGAAAGCAGTTGAATAATGTGAATTACAGAGTTGAGAGTCAACTGAATCCAAGCAAGTTGAGACCTACAATGTAGAAGATTTTAAAAGGTTCTTTCGCATTTAAAGTGAGTGGTAATTTTACTCCTAGTCATGAGGGGGCATGAGGGAGTCATTATCAGTTAAGTTTATCTGGATCAGAAAATAAGAGGAGTAGGAAGTTTGAGGAAGGACATGAGCTGGGAGTGTTTGCTCTCCCCGCTTACTCAAACCCTTATTGAGGAACATTGGTTTTCTTCATCTCAATGTAAGTTACTTTATTGTTTCTTTAATGTTGTCATAGGTTTTATAGTTGGTAATGTACAGTACTTTGCTTCTAGAACCTCATGTTGTATTGGTTTTTGATGCTGTAGTTGTGTGGTCCTTAAGGAAATATATTATGCTATTCAACGGTGATTGATCCCTCTTCATTTTCTTTGTGACATTTTATGTCATTGATTGTTACAAGCTTACTTCAGACAAAATTAATGAATGAATTTACATTTATTTAAACATTTAAATAAAAGGAAAAGGCATCCTGTTGTCTCTCAATTCTAACTTTTTTCCTTGCAATTGTGACAATTTCTTTCAATTTGCATGAAAGATAATCTCCATATTTTGAGCAAAAAATCTAAATTTGATTGTCAAATACATTCATACATAGGAATAAAAACATAATTGTGAGATGTCAGCTCAAGACATTTCTGAGAGGGGAAAAAAGGTAGTGGTTATTAATATAGTTAGTAGTTAGTAGTCAGATATGTGGATTATTTATTTATTTATTTATTTTGTGTTTGTGTATTGAAAAGAATTGATCACACCAGATGCCAGTAATCTTGACAAAGTGGAACAGCACCAATATCTCTACACAAAACAGATTCCTAGAGGACATTTATCCTCCTAATGTGTTTTCGTTGAATGCAGATCACACTAACTTGATTACATGATAGGCTCTGCACCTGCACATGACACAAACACTAATATGCATTAATCATTATGCAAATGATGCAGCATTGACAAAAAAGAAATGTGACTTTTTTTAATCCTTTTTTTAATCAAATTTTTATCAAATGCAGTAACTGCTGCATGCGGATGGAGTTATAACGTGTAATCTTGAAAGACATTGGTTATCTGTTTTTGACAGTGCTTGGCTGCGTCAGCTGTTGAGCGTTGTTATGTGACATCCTAACATTAAACCAGCCATCTGTGACCATTTGCTCTGTGGCACTTCTCAAGATTTGAAATGCTACTACAGTCCACAACCTACAAAGAAGGGCCACATTATTTCTTCTGATTACTGCAATTTCAAACCACTTTGCCTGAATGCCAAATGTCTTTTTTTTTGCCTGGATGTCGAAAGTTTATTTTTTAAATTCAATTGTGTCATGAGTAATCATACTTTAGCATTTTTGTGTCAGGTTTTGGCAAAGTTGCTCTACTTAACATGTGCTTTTGGAGTGCATAAACAACTTTGGCAGAAAATGTTAAACATTTGTACAGTGCTAAACCTTCAGTAACATCAAAATTTTGTTGATACTGAAGTTAAATTACATGGCATAACTTTGAAATGCATAACATTATGTGATACAATCAGACAAAACACATATGTTAGTGGAGCTCTAGCACGTTTGCATCGTGTTCATATGAATACATTTATGAATAGAATTAAACATATAAATGCCTTTGGTGAGAAGGTTATTACTAATTGTCATGTGTTTTCTTTTTATATGGAAATAGTTTGACATTTAATATATTTATTTAATTTGTTTATTATTATTATTATTATTTTTATTTATTTGTTTATTTATTTATTTGTATCATTTGCGGTTATTATTGCTGGTCTATGTGACACTACACATTAACGCAAATATTACAAAAATAATCTTTATAAGTACTATTATTAGAAGTTCTATATCATATATATATATATATATATATATATATATATATATATATATAGCATATTATTACCATAATATTACCATATTATTAGCTGTAAAACAAGGGTTATATTTGTTCATCCATATGTTTTATTTCTATATTGTGATTTGAGGAATTTATACTTGGATATATGCTGTTTTATATGCATAATGTGATCAGAAGTGCATATGTAAGGAAGAAAACTTACCTGCAGATTGGTACATCCCGGTGTGTGGCCTAAACAATAAAATGGCTTCCAGAGATGTACATGTGGCTCATCACTTGTCATGGATTAGGGTCAGGTTGGTCTGTGTAGAGGGAGCAAGCAATATAAGCTTGTGTTGAAGAAGTTTGTTAACCATCTACTTAACTGTTGTTGTAACTATGATCCAACAAAGAGACTTGTAATTTTTTTATGTTTATTTTTTATTTAGTTATTGCTCTGAGATCTACACTATCCACACAATAAATTCAACTCCACTGGAATTTCACATTTACAAATAAATGTTTAAATGTTTGTTAAATGTTTAATACCTGCATTGAGCAAAACCTCAAATTTAGGTAACAGTTAATATTGCATAACCAGAATTTTGCCTTGTAGGATTAGATGAGTCAGTTGTGATGTTTAACATTTATGTATTATTTATTTTTATACACACACACACACACACACACACACACACACACACAATACTGATATGTGACATTTAGTTTCTACTTATTTAATATGCCACTTCTGGTCTGGGCTTTTGTCAACCACAAATAACTACTTTTTTAATACTCTGAGTAAACATACCTTAATGAATCACAAGCTTCTGTTCAAATGCATTCAAGAGTGGATTTTAGTCTTATTGTGTGCAAATAAACCCATCTTAAATGTAAAAAGAAGAAATGTATTAGAGACTGAGGCCTCTGCTTTAGGATTAGAGTACAGTGTGCAAATTGAAGTACAAACTGAAACTCTTGTTAATAGAAGTTCATATTTCAAGAGGCCTCTGAGGTAACATTGCTGATATTCTTGTTTGGGAAAGAAAACATTAATAGGAAATTGCCTCTGTCATTTTGATAATGCCGTAAAATACATGTTAAAATCAAACAAGGACACCATTATGGAGAAGATAATAAAATAATATAAAGTGTCTTGAATAATATATGTAACTTCTGAATAAATCAAACCAGTTTTCTTAAAGCTTGTTTGTTTTCTTGAGGGCATATGACTGTCACATCCTTGGTCTTCCAGGAAGTTCCTCTTCATGAACTCGTGCTGTCTCGAACACTATGGAGAAAGCCGACTGTCTGACCACGCTCAGAATCACATGTGTAATCAGCCCAATGGAAAGGCAAGATGGTGATAACTCTGATAACATCGCAGAGTTGAAGACAACCACTGATCTCGCTCTCTGCACCACCATGGCAGCGATGGTGGCAGCGGAGAGGCATCTGTGGTAGACCTTGTCTGATATGAGAGGAAAAGAAAAGGTAATCCTCCTTGACGCCCCAGTTGTGCCATCTGGCTTGTTCGGTGACATTGTCAACTCAGTTGTCGCCTGGTATCAGGAGGCCTGTAAACAAGAGACGGCATTTCAGCGGTTCCTACCTTGCCGCTCTCTAGCTTTCTAGCTGTGGGGGTTGCTGGTCGGGAGCAGCCCCCTCCGCGTACCAGCTCCTCATACAGAGAGGCTCAAAAACAGAGTGTTGTCACCCATGCTCCCCTAAGTTGGGACCAGACGATGAAACAAGGTCAAGGACTTCCCAGCCTAAGCCAAATCTGCAGAACGTGCTTCAGGCTAGGAGATCCTCAGCCGAAAAGTCCTGACGTGAGTTGGTCAGGACTTCAGAGGGCGGCCCCCACTGGTGCAGAGTGGCGTACACCAACTATGCCAGAGTCTCATGGTGCAGCAGCTTCCAGTGAGCGCTGATCTGTTTCTTTTACCTGCGAGCATCGCGGAGCTGAGTGGCTCGCCACCCCTACAGGGGTCTCTAAAACAGTTAGATCAGTTGCCCCTGCTTCAGGGCACCAATCTAGCTGCCTCGATAACACCAGAGGTGAGTCTCGAGACTGACCATCAAGCATGTCATATCTCAAATCAGGTCTGAGGACTGGTTTGTCATGACAAATCTCGAAGACGCATACTTCGGTGTCTCCCTACTCATATCGAGGTGATCGTCACATCATTCAGGAGAGTCAGAAAAGCCCAGTCACTCACAGTAAAGCAGTTTCAGAGACTGCTGAGTCCAATGGTAGTTGCGTACAAGTGATACATTTTGGAATGCTGTACTTGAGGGCCCTACAGAGGTGGCTCACGACCAAGGGATTTTTTTTCCAGAGGGGGAATCCACTTTAAACTATCAAGGTCACGTGATAATGCCACTGTACCTTAGACATGTGTAAGACACATTGGTTCTTGAATCAGGGCCTGGTACTGGGAGTTCTCTCACAGGTGCGGGGCATAATAATTCACCCCTGCCTGGAGTCGGAAACTCTGGGTGTGACCCCTGAGGGAGTTTTTACAAGCCAGGTTCTTTGCAAGGTTGACCCACTCCACATTAAAAGTTTACATGGTGGCCATTGCATCCTACCATGTCCCCTTCATTGGCCAGTCAGTGGGCAGACAACCCCTAGTGTCACGTTTCCTTCGTGGTGTGCTGAGGCAAAATTCTCCATAACGGTCCAGTGCCCCTCCTCTGGGGCTTGCTTGTGGTGTTAGAGGCTCTCTGTAAAGCTCCATTCGAGCCAACTGAGGAGATTTTAGATCATCATCTGACAATCTATCAAGCAATTACTGTTAGCAATTACTTCAGTGGGCCCTACTCATCTTGATTTGCGCCCCGGCATGGCCAAAGCATTATTATCCCCTCAAGCGGGTTATGTTCCAAATGTTCCCTCTATCATACCATGACCGATAGTGCTGCAGGCCTTCTGTCCTCCTCCCTTCTGGGAGCTAATTGTAGCTAATTGTATGTGTCCAGTTCGGACACATACGTCCACAGAGCTGCCATGTGGAGAAGGTAGGACCAAATGCTAGTGTGCCATGGTCCTCCCAAAAAGGGTCTCCCTGCGACTAATCAGACCCTTAGCTGGTGGATAGCTGAGATTATAGCAAATTAGCTAAAAGTGAGATGAACATCATAATATTGACTCTAAGTAAAATTATTTATCTGCCCATAAAATATATTCTTACTACTAGTACATTGCTCCCTGAGCATCTAATAAAACTGGAAAGTTAAAGTGACCTTGTCCTGTGAGCAGCAAACACAAACAACAAAGTGTGAATACAAATGGATGTTTATTAAACTACACTACAGGGGAACATGTAACATCTGACTAGACAAAAACATAGACATATTAAACAGATGCCAACGCATGGAAAGCATGGATAGAGAGGGAGATAGAGAGAGACCGAGCGAGTGCACACTGTAGCGAAAGGTAGCGCTCATATGCAAGAGAGTACAGCATAATAGCAATATTTACTCATCAGCTAATCAAAGCCTGTTAAGAACCATCAAAGAATCACATTAATTAAAAGGGGGTCAAAGCCTAGAATCGCATCTAATTAGTTAACAAGTGGTTACTTTGTACTCTGTTTACCTATAGTTGCTGCGTAAAATTTGCATAGATTCCTGTTGAATCCTGTTAGGATTAAAGGCATCATTTTATCCATGAGCTGACTGCTCTGAAATGAATTGATAAGTTGCAGAAAACTGCCTGAAAATTGATCAGCCTATCCTGGAAGGGGAGTCACAAGGTTTCCAAGGTGATGGGTGTCTCCAGGGAACCGCAAGTTAAGAGAAACCTCACTTTTTGGCTGTGGAGTAGGTTTTATCTGGTTTGCCTAAAACACCCATTTTTGGTAGATTGACCAGTAACAAGGCGTATATTTTCAATAGGAAAGTATACGCTTTGTCCCAGTGACACCTCATTTGCATGCTTTATAACTGTGTTGAATACTTGGTGTAGTTTTACCCAAAATTTGGTACAAATAGAAGGGTGCCTTTCCAAATAGTATAGTTTGAGGAATAAAGAGCAGATCATTTTGATCACTAAGAACGAATAATCTAGAAGGTTTTAAACCAGATATATATTCATACACCTGAATATTAGCATTTAGTGCTTAAATAATATAAAATAAACAGTTGTAACTAGACTAATGTAGGGAAACATACAGACAACATGCATAAACCAGATACATTTGAAACTGATTAATTGTAGTCAAATAAAGAAAATGTATTTGTGTGTGTGTGTGTGTGTGTTATGTGTATTTGGAAGCATGGAGGTGGTCCACTGGTCTGCTAGGCCATGGTCTCTGGCCCTGAGGGTCATTAACATATCTTTTTTTCATGTGTTTGAAAAACGATAGAGAGGAGCAGAGATTTGCTGTTTAACAAAATCTTTATGGTGGTGGGATAACCCTTGGCAATTTAGCTCCATATAATTTAGGATGTGAGGCCATGTATATGATTCATATGCAAATGTCAAAAAGCTAAAAAGGAATTTCGGTAACACTTTCTTTGAAGCCCGTATTTATAAAACTTTATAACAGTATTCTTAAGGCATTATAATGAATATATGTGTGTGTGTGTGTTGTATAAAATCATGACGACAATTATAATACATCATAATACTTATCTCTATGTGGTTGTAAGTTTAAGAGTATGATTATTTATAACACACAATAAACACCCAATTAAATCTACTTCATTCACAGTATAATGGACTGTATCATATCTTGACATTATTTAAGATCTGCACAGTATCTTACTACAGCTTGTGAGTGGTTAGATGTTCTGTTATTTGAGTTTTTCCTGTGGAGCTAATGTTAATTAATTGAGATGAGCTTAAAACTCGTAATGAAAAAACGCAATGTTTTGTATAGTTACATATTATGTTAGTAGTAGTAGATATACTATAGCTTCTGTCATGATGATTTATGACTTTGACCTTTGACCTTTTGACAGGTTGAACTTCCGGTAACCTTATGATGGATGGGCGGGACAAATGAGATCAAGGGTTAACCTATGACCTTTCCACGCATCGATCATATGGTTTTGACAGAAAGTTTTACCCTATTGACCTAATTAGTTCAAAATCATGGTTTTGACGGCTAGTTTAAACGGAACATGAAAGACTCCTCACGCATCGATCATGCGGTTTTGACAGAAAGTTTTACCCTATTGACCTGTTAGTTCTAAATTAAAACGGTATATGAAAGACTCCCCAATCATCGATCATGTGCTTTTGACAGAAAGTTTTACCCTATTGACCGTT
>NC_068375.1:525333-549332 GCF_023724105.1 Carassius gibelio | reverse complement strand
GTTATGAATTTCTAAGCCAATTAAAAGCTAGAACTTAGAGAAAAATGTAAGTTGCCTATAGTATCCACTACAAGTCAAAAGTTTTTGAACAGTAAGCTTGTTAATGTTTTTTAAAGAAGTCTCTTCTGTTCACCAAGCCTGCATTTATTTGATGCAAGTACTGCAAATCTGTATTTGAAAATGTTGAAATATTTTTACTAGCCTATTAAAATAGCTGTTTTCTATTTGAATATATTTCAAAATGTAATTTATTGAGATTTCATGGCTGAATTTTTACTGCTTTTGCTGTACTTTGGATCAAATAAAGGCAGGCTTGGTGAGCAGAGGAGACTTCTTTCAAAGCATTAAACATCTTACTGTTCAAAAACTGTTGACTAGTAGGCTATATATATATATATATATATGTGTGTGTGTGTGTGTGTGTGTGTGTGTGTGTGTGTGTGTGTGTGTGTGTGTGTGTGTGTGTGTTTAATTTCTGTCCCCCTCACTTCTGAAAAGATGGCTACGCCCCTGGATGGCTGTTGTCTGTGGTTTGTTTATTGACTTAGAAATCAGGCTCTGCATGGTTATAGTCTAAAATTGATATTATCTGTATATTCCTCAAATCTTTTTGGAATGTTGCTCCATGATCAAAAAGGATGTTGATTACCTGATCAGGTTCACCCATTTACACATAGCCTTGAATGTCCTTTTGCATTTTTTCTCAGCCACTTGGATTTTTTGAATCATCCTTAAGATTTGCAAACCAGTAAATGCATTTCTCAAAATAATTCATACTAGCACCACAGAATGGATTACCTGCAAAAGCCTGTAACCTGCAAAAAATTCTAGTTAATGTCTAAAAAGTGTCACAGTGTCTGGGTTGTTGTTCCCCGGGGTTCCACTAGATGCCCTCCTTGCTCACGGTGTCTGTCACCAGATCACTTCCTCCTCCCTTATTTGGTCACCTTCCTCCTTGTTGTGTAATTGATTGTCCCCCACCGTTCTCTTGTTCCCTCATTATCCTTCTGTCTATTTATACCCAGTGAGTCTTAGTCTGTGTTACAGAGTCCTTGTTTAATGTCGTGTATTGTTCAGGTCCGTCAACTCTTGCCTTGCCTTGCCTTGCCTTGCCTTGCCTTGCCTTGCCTTGCCTTGCCTTGCCTTCGTGTCTTGTTTATGTTGGATTTGGATTATGTTTGGTTTTGACCCCTGCCTGGACTGTTTACCCCTTTGGATTATCCCTAAATAAACGACTTACCTGCAATTGGTTCTATCTCCGTGCCTCATTGCATCACGTGCCGTGACAAAAAGTCAGTATGTTATATATATATATATATATATATATATATATATATATATATATATATATATATATATATATAATGAAAATTAATTGCCAACTGAGACAAGTTGAGGAAAAATACCAAGTTAAAGACAAATTCATACATATGTGTTTGAATGTTTCTGTAATGAACAGTTTTTAGAAAACCAGAATGCCTGTAAATAAACAATATATTAATGACTCTGGCATTTCACACAATAGTCAATGACAATACAGTTCCAAAAACCACCACAGCAGAACAACTGCAATTGTCTGACAGAAATAGTTGTGTGGGTGTTAAATATATTTGTTTTTTACCTAAATAATTTTTTCTTAATATTCTTCAAGGATGTTAAAAGCTAGGCCTATGTAGTCTGTAGCTATTAATGTGATTTTCTCTGCTGAAAATCACTTAATCTTATTTAATAATAGCTTAAATTACTGTTCAACTGTGTCTCAAATAAGACAAGTCCATTCAATTAAATTCAAATTTAGTTGTAGGCTATAGCGCTTTTCACAATACATATTGTTTCAAAGCAGCTTTACAGAAAATGCATTTCAGAAATGTAGCCTACATATAAAAATACAGTAAGTTAGTTATTAATCCATCATACAAGTAGCTGCATAAAAGTATGAGCGATATTTTTAAATTAGCCAAGGCACGTTAAGTATTGCGTTCAGATGTGCAGACGTTCAGACATTCTCCACATGCACGTTAACATGTCTTTTAGTTTGGGTAGGAAAGAAATGACACAAAGTCTGCACCATACGACATACGCTCCAGCATGAAACAGGACACGTACGTAGACGAGAGCGCACAGCTCACCGCTCACATGAAAAAAACGACATCACAGGAGTGTCAGGGCTCTGTCACAAACCTTGAATAACACTAGACTGAAGTGACAGAACCCTGACACATGTGACTTTTTTGTACATGTTTCAGCCTGGTTCTCATATGTGAACAGGGCTGGATTGGGACTCATTTTCAGCCCTGGAGTTTTCATGCCATCCAAACATTGAAATAAAGAAAAAATATATAATAAAAACAAATATATAAAAAACAAAATAAAAAAATAAAGATTAAAATAAAATGTATTGCACTTTCTAATGACAGTATCATCTGTTTCATTAATGTATTGCTGAATCATCAGGTATCATTAATTATCTCAGGGCATTTTTCATTGAGCAGGGCTCTTCATTACTATTAGTTCTTCTGAATAACAATCCTACCTGCGACGGTGATAAAATAATAAATAAAAAGAGTGGGGCAATGAAATATTACAGTTTTGCATTGTGCTTTGCAGGGACATCGTTAGGTCTATTTTAGGGGGGCTGAAGCCACCCCAAAATGTTCCTAAGCCCCCCTAAATCATAAGAACAAGTCAATAACAATTCGATTTATCAATAACTGTATCCTCATTCATATTTAGAAGCAACAAATGATATATATCCAGCTACAAAAAATAGGTGAAAAGTCAGAAGTTGAACAGCAGTACAAAGAGTCGGTGTGCTATCAAGATGATGCTCCGCACCGTTACGTTGCACTGGTGTGAACTGGCAGCTTTCAGAGCGGTGCAAGTAACTGGAGGTACTGCCGCACGAGCGCAAGCTCTCTTCAGTCATTATAATAAAAAAAGACCGCATTTCATTCATTATAATATTCATTTCGATGTCTGACAACAGAAACATTAAAATATAGTAATAAAAACAGCGCGGTAAAGTTAGTTTTAGGTTTGATATTCGCTGGATATTCACCTAGGCTTGCTTTAGGGACCGTCTGTAAATTTACCTCTCAGTACAAAACGAAGTCCAACAATTAATACAAATTATGTTTTCAATGCCACAGTAAATCTAATATGTCGCTACAGACATTATATCCCTTACTGTATGTACAGTACACAAGCTATTTTCTTAAAAACATATAATTCTCCAAAAGTTTTTTTTTTTTTAATGTTCTAAAGTTTATAGGACATATGTAGTTACAAGACTGACTCACTACAGGTGAAATTTTGCCAATATCTCCCTTACTGTACGTACAGTACATAATTATTCTTAAAAAAACAATTACTGTAAATCACCAAAATGTTTTTTTCATGTTACAAAGGTTGTAGTATGTTTGTAGTTACAAGACTGATTTACTACAGGTGAAATTTTGTCAATATCTGTATGTACAGTACATAATTATTTTTTTGTAAGATTACTGAGAGGGTAATTTACAGACGGTCCCTAAAGCAAGCCGAGGCGAATATCCAGCGAATATCAAACCTTAAACTAACTTTATCGCGCTAACAAAAACAGTTTTATTGAGAATTTGGCTGCATTAAAATGCAGTATGTGAGCACAGGTAGGCAAGACAATGTGATGCATTTATGTAATGAATATGCTAATTAGCGTATGACATCATCAAGTCACATTTAGCGACTTTTTGGGCGTGGTTTAGCTACTTTCTATTGAAAGAAGTTGGCAACACTGATACGCACGCCAATAGTGAAAGGAAGATTGGTAAATGTCGTGAAACAGAGTGAAATTGTACATTGTTTTTAATTACCTGCTTACCTTGAGCTAGTTTTCTTGAGGTAAAGGAAAGGGGATATTTTGGTTTGCTATGGAAAACTGTAGTCTAGCTAGAGTGAACAAGCAAAATACAAGAAATGGTTAACTTAGCAAGCTAATTACAATTCTTTATTTTTTGCCAATAATATAACTTATCTTTATAATAGGCATATTATAAAATAATATCAATCCCGATAGAATGTTGTTGTCACTAAAAACTAAATGTCATCAGATCCCTGTTAATGCTATTAACATTGTATCGACTTCATTGAGCAGATGAGATGGATATTTTAAGATATTTTAGCAGAGAGAAAGAGAAGCAGCCGCAGGAGATTGGCAGGTCAGTTGATTCTGAGGGAGCCGGTGTGATTGAGGTCAGTAATGGTCTATGTCTAAGGATTGTTTTGTTTTCTTCTAACAATAAGCGTTTGTTGGCAGGTCTAGGCACTATGTATAACCTAAACTAAATTATTGCATTATATTTATTATATATGCCAGCTTTATTCTGAGTCTAGGGCTGAGACGATTATAATCGTGATTAATCACATACAAAATAAAAGTTTGTATTTACATAATAAATGTGTGTGTACTCTCACTGTGTGTATGTATATATATATATATATAAGTACTATTTAAATATTACTCCTGCAAATTCTACATCTCTGTGGGTGACGGGCGCAGGCGCGCGGGAGCCTGCTGTTTTGTAGTCTCTGCCGTGTGTCACTATATGAGGACACGAACACATAAACAGTCACTTCATGAGAATTTACCGTTTCATTTGAGAAAACCATTCGGTTTAACGTGAGCAAATTGACAATATATTAAGCTACTGTTGTAGCCTACAGTAGATTTAGCTATGTCTCTGTGTAGTAATAGTAATAATAATAATAATACGTTTCTATTAATAATAATAATTATGCCTAGACGGTTGCTTGTTTTTTACATTTGTTGTAAAGAGCTTATCTGATCAATATATAATTTTTTAATATTCCTGGACTTATTTGTTGCAGTTTTTTATACAGTTATATTGTAAAACTAAAATACCTTTTTTAGTTTTGAGTGTTAGATTTTTAGCTGCATTTGAAGTTCTTTTTCGCTTAAGAAAATAAATAATATAACTGTCAAATTCATGTCAGATAATAAAAACATTGTAATAAATACAGTAGTTCACCATGTATTTGTTCATGTTTTATTAAGGGATACGTCTGAAGCACACCATAAAATAATTCTAGCAATTTACACAGGGCTAGTATATACAGCTGTATATACAGATACACACCCAGGTATCGGATCAGTACTCGGTATCGGCCGATACCCTGAGCCCAGGTATCGGAATCGGTATCGGGAAGAGAAAAAGGGTATCGGAACATCTCTAATAAATACGCTAATTAGCGCATGACGTCATCTAGTTCAAGTTTTCATTATTTATTTTTATAAATTAAAATGTTTCAAAACATCCCCCTCAGTTTTTTTTACAAATATATATATATATATATATATATATATATATAATATTAGTGGTGGGCCGTTAACGTGCTGCGTTAACGCGAGACTCTTATCAGGCGATAAAAAAAATATCGCCGTTAATCTATTCTCAAAGTTGGGTTGGGAGCTGGGTCTAAAGCTATGATGACTTTCACCTTGATATTTTATATAACCGACTGACTGAGGCCAGCCTAAAAAGATGCTCAGGACAGTTGATGGGCCACTGCTGCGCATCGTCACGAAAGCTAATCTTTTTCACATGTTTTTACGCCTTACTGCTTGTCGATTTAAACATTAAAGCATCCAAAAACAAGACGCGGAAAAGCTGAACGGAGTAGCGGGTTACTGGTGTTCGGTGCGGAGAGAGAGAGAGAGAGCCGCGTGTCAAGGACAGCGACACTGAACCGAGCTCTCTTCTGCGAAGTTCTCCTCGATTTCCCTCCGGCACATGAACAAACAAATCCAAATCCCAGTTTGAACAAACAAAAAGATGTGAAAGAGCCCAATTCAGTACTCGTGGTGTTCAGGGCTCATGCAGAGAAAGGCGTCTCAAAACACATGGACATCTAAATTGCTTATTTTTGCTCTTGTGCCGACAAATACATACAAAATATGTAAAAATATCCACCTTGGAAATTATGCTCGAAAAAACTGTCAATTATTTCTTAAGTGAAAGCAAACAGTTGAGGGAAAAAAATGGGATGTGTATTATATTGGATGCGTTCATCGTCTCTCAAAGGGGCCGCGCCTAATTTAGCTACTGGCTGCTGTAATGTTAATCCAAGAAAATGCTACTTTGTAGTTTTAACAGTCAAACCAAAAATTATCCAGACACCAGATATAATTTTTGATATATATAGCAAAACTGTAATAATGTGAGAAATGTTGAAGGTATCTGATGTAAGGGAAACAGGTCAATTTAGCTCAAAGGGAATCATTTAAGATTTTGAAGGGAATTTGAACAGAATCACTGTTTCACGGCTGGTCACGGAGACGCCCTGCGATTCAGTGAACTAGCCGTTTAACATCAAATCTGCGCTGGATACTAATATCCAAAATATAGTGAAACACTATCAATTAGCACAGTAATAAGATCGGCAGTTTAAGACATTAACTTGTAAGCACAAAACACAAGATACTTCTCTTTTCAATATGAATAAGGCTTTATTAGATAAATCTAAGACATATAAACTAATCTAACACATAAACACACGCACACACACATTCACACAAGTTGCAGGAAGGTCGAAAGTTAGGGAAAGATGAGTTTAAGAGAATGGAAATATGGAATCCCAAGTTTACAGCAATACGTTAAATTGCATAAACATGAACAACCATCAATCACGTAATTAGCGCTCGCATTGAGTTCCTCAATGGGGTTAAAATTATATTAGATACACCAGCACAACAAATATCTGGGAATACGTTGCCTTCGTTTGCTGTGAAAGGGACTCCCGTTGAAAGGGGTATCCCGGTGTCGCTGATTGGCTGGAAGTTCAGTAGTGGCTGAAGTGACGTCTTGGGGAGCCCGTGCTTGGGCGTTGGCTGAAGCTGGAGTTGTGTGGCTGGTTGGAGTTCAAACGCGCAGGCGAGGTCGACGTTACAAAACTTAACTCAGAACACGAAACTCTCAAACGGAAAAGAAAAGAAATAAAGTTTGACGAGACTAGGTTGTGTTCCTTCTCATCGTGGCATAGTAGCAGCAGGCAGGCACGCTGGAACCGCGCTCAAAGAACAATGATGACTAACCGCATGGCTAGATGCTACAAGCTAAAGCTAGGTAGCAAAGCTACAAGCTAAAAGCTAAGAGCAGGCATGACTAATAGCATGACTGATTGCACGAGCAAGGCTGGAACTAAAAGCCAAATTTCATGGTGTCCAAAGTATTTAAACTTCCCTGTTGGCCACCCCTCAAATGTTGCCTTGACCAATCAGATATGGTCTTGGCTCGGGGGTATCATAAATCATTTGTTTATCTTACCAAGCACGTGGTTCCTGCCCCGAAGGGTCTAATTTTGGACATGATTCCTATAACACGATTATGATATATTTTAGAAATAAATGATTGTCAGCACAATATCAAGCAAGAAAATTAGATTATATCAATACTAGACATGACTATGTATCCTATAGTTATCAAAAGACATACACAATAAGTGATTATACATGATAGTCAAATGTGTGGGTTACACATAAATGAATATGGAGTTAAGAAATGGAATGATTCATTTATAAGTCTTTTTTGAGTTCATTCTGGTCCATATATCTGTACGAAAGAAGTTTCTTTGCCATTCTCTGGTTGGTCTCTGGTCTGGTTGGTTGGTTATCTTGCTTGGTTCTTGTGGCACTAGAACTGATTTATGACTTCCTGAGGAGTTCGGCTCTCGTTTCAATGCACACAGCTCTGATAGACTCTTTAATTTGTCTGGTTCGACTCATTTCTGCTACACTGAATAAATGTAGGTTTGAATGTATATTTAATTTTTACATTGAAGACTATCCAGTGCTATTTTACATTTAATTATTTGGTTTCTGTACCTTGACACCGACAGAACTGAAAAAAACTTAAACTTTGTGTAAATAGCACAAATAAATAAAAATAAATGAATACAAATGAATCAATTTCAAACAGGGCCCACTGACCCCAGCTATGGCAATTCGAATGAGCCATTTTAATCTAGATTAATTTCAAGACCACAATGAGATTAATCTAGATTAAAAAAAATAATCTATGTCCACCACTAATATATATATATATATACATAATATATAAAGTGATTAATACAGATGTGTGTATTCTGGTTTATGTTACACCATTTTTCCCCTTCTTTTAGGTAGAGCATGTCCATTTTACTCTAACTGTGTGTTCTCACCTCCATCTTTGAGAGCGTCAAAGTGGCCGGAAGTCATTCATATTCAATGTGAGCTGGCCTTGAGTAGCGGCGATGAATGGTGCGGTGCGACTTGGCCATTGAGAGTGTCGAAGAGAGTTGAAATCAGAGCAACTTTATGGTAATAAACTATGGCGTGGTTCAGCAGGCAACCAATCAGAACGTAGAAGTCCACCGCTTGAGAGGATTCCAGTGAACGCAGCTCCGACCACATCAAGTAAAATAGAGGACAGGTTGATCATTGCTGTGGCGGGTTTGTAATAATCAATGATGTGTCCCTGCTTGCATACAGGGACATAAAAAATCAAATAAAAATTATACGTGGACCAAGGTGTCTGAGATTTAGTGGTGTAAATTATGATTATTTCAAGTGATTTGTTCATTTTCAGTTCGTTCACCAAAATGATTCGTTCTGATTCGTTCAGTGACCATTTCTTCGGATTACACAAAATATGTCAGCAGGTGGCGAAAAAGAGTGTCTTAAGTCAATGAACGTATTCATTTGTTACAAAAACTGATTTGGCTTTATTATAATGTGTGCATAATCACATTCAATATATAAAGTCTATTTAAGTTGATCAGATGAATAAAGCACAAAGTTTTCTTGCATAATTATCATTTTAATTGTTTGGTCAGACAGTTCATATACAGTATTAGCCTATATATTCACATTCATAATTGGGGGATTAAACATGGAATTATGTTCTCTATGCTAAATATGAAAACAAGCGTATGTGCACAGTACCTATAACTGCACTTTGCATTTTATGAGTTTGACATGCTAAATGGCCTACTGACCTGGTTTACTCTCATTCATTTCGTTCACCAGTGAGATAAGATATGTACCAGTTCATTCACAAACGGCATGTATCCGTTCAATCAACTCGTTCGCATTCATTTCATTAATGAACGAGATGTACTAAATAATTCAACTCATTCAAGAACGACATGGGTATCAGATCTGTCATTTCCTTCATGAACGACATGTATCATTTCATTCAACTCGTTCTCGAACAACATGTGTACCGGTTCAGTCATTTCCTTCATGAACGATATCTCTAGATCTCGTTCAGATTCATATGAAACTCGTTCAGTGAAGGGCGTATTCATTCACTACATTCAACAAATCACATGCTCCATCACATGTCATACTCGAAGGAAATTAGCTCAAGGTTGAGTAACTATTTGACAGTATGAAATACTAATCCTAATAGCACTGGTTGCACGGCTGTGGAGGGAGGAACTTCAGTGAACGGGAAATATGAGTCAGTGGATTACATGAACGAGAATGATTTGTTAACCTAAAAGATTCATTCAAAAAGAATGATTCATTCACGAACGACACATGACTACTGAGATTGTTCATGTTCCTGGTGAGTTGCTGATGTACAGTAACAATATAGGAATAATAATCTAATGATATAATAAATAATGGTACAGTAGTCCCAGTTTACTTTTAAACAAATTTCCTTGATTATACTTACATTAAGTAATGTTTATACTTGATTATATTTACTTAAGTAACATTTTCAATGCAGGACTTTTACTTGCATTAGAGTATTTGAACCTGTTAGCCAGCACCCCCCATTATGGGACTCACAGCTGAAAGTGCTCTACCTAACTTATAATTGTAACAGTTTCCTACTTCAGTGGTGTCTTTGGAAAGAAGACCCTTTGGGTTTTACTTTTTATCAACCAGATTTGACAATGCTCAAAAATATTAAAAGTTTTAGACTCTGAAGTGCTTTGAACTTTTTTTACCACACTTATTTTTTACCACACTTATTAATATTTGTTTTTTTTATTTGATATAAAAATACATAAAATGATGCCTGGAGCAATCTAGAAAAGTAATGGGTTGAAAGCCACATATCTCAAGACTTTCTGTTTCAAATCTGAATGAGATATCATGAAAAATGAGACTCCTGCAAATATTTTTTATGAGACTATGTCTAGACCCCCACCCCCTTATATACAAAAATATATTTCCCAATAGTATTGAAGGCTTCTACAAACAATTTAGTCAGTAAACATACAACTGCATAGTTTTTTTTTTCCATTACAAAACACTAGACAGAAACTTAGACATCATATAAGTGATTTATTTGAGCACTAGAAAAATACAATAAGAATAATTTGAGTAAGAAAAGTAAGAATAATAAGAAAAATAAAAAAAGATTTAACTTTGTTTGCCAATTACAGAAAATCACGAGATTGCTAGAAATGCAGCATTTACAATGAATTACGCTGCAAGTAAGTGCTGATGTGCTGATGGCCACTTTTACAGATGGTAATAACACAAATGCGCCATATAGTAAATAATCCACTCTCTCTATTCATATAGACGCGTTCACTTTGATAGTTGTGATCATGCAGTAATAGTGAGCTGATTTGGGCTGATTTGCACTCAAACAGATGGTAATCATGCAGATACATTTACATTCAACATTGTAGCAGAAATGAGTCGTACCAGACAAATTAAAGAGTATATCAGAGCTTTGTGCATTGAAACGAGAGCCGAACTCCTCAGGAAGTCATAAATCAGTTCTAGTGCCACAAGAACCAAGCAAGATAACCAACCAACCAACTTGTTCACACAACAGCTTTCAACATTAACACCAATAGAACAATTATTGACAATTTTAATTCGAAGAAGAGATTGTCAAATTTATTGTTCGTAATTGAAATACAATGCTGGACATCACATGTAAACCCAGGAGATCAAGTTAAATACTTGCATTGACTTCCCCCACCCAGCAGAACCAGACTGAAATTCCTAAGGGGGGGAAGGGCTTTAAACCTCTGTCTCTACAGAACATCCCTTTGCCAGAGAATGGCAAAGAAACTGCTTTTTGTACATTATATATGGACCAGAATAAACTCAAAAAGACTTATAAATGAATCATTCCATTGCTTAACTCCATATTCATTTATGTGTAACCCACACATTTGACTATCATGTATAATCACTTATTGTGTATGGCTTTTGATAACTATAGGATACATAGTCATGTCTAGTATTGATATAACCGAATTTTCTTGCTTGATATTGTCCTGACAATCATTTATTTGTAAAATATATCATAATCGTGTTATAGGAATCATGTCCAAAATTAGACCCTGTGAGGCAGGAACCACATGCTTGGTAAGATAAACAAATGATTTATGATGCCCACCCCAAGAACATATCTGATTGGTCAAGGCAACATTTGGGGGGTGGCCAACAGGGAAGTTTAAATACTTTGGATACCATGAAATTTTGCTTTTAGTCCCTAGCTGCTGCTATTAGCCATGTCCGCTCTTAGCTTTTAGCTTGTAGCTTTGCTACCTAGCTTTAGCTTGTAGCATCTAGCCATGCGGTTAGTCATCATTGTTCTTTGAGCGCGGTTCCAGCGTGCCTGCCTGCTGCTACTATGCCAAGATGAGAAGGAACACAACCTAGTCTCTCAAACTTTATTTCTTTTCTTTTCCGTTTGAGAGTTTCGTGTTCTGAGTTAGGTTTTGTAACGTCCGTTCATCTTCAACCAGCCCACATGACTCTGCACTTTCAGCCAACACCCAACAACAACGGGCTTCCCAAGACGTCACTTCAGAGACTGAACTTCCAGCCAATCAACGACCTCGGGATAGCCCTTTCACCGAGGCTCCTTCTTCACAGGAGATGCAAGTAACTTTACCTCCAGACTGTGACCTTTACTGGTGTATCTAATATAATTTTAACCTCATTGAGGAACTCAATGCGAGCGTTAATTACGTGATTGATGGTTGTTCATGTTTATGCAATTTAACGTATTGCTGTGAACTTGGGATTCCATATTTCCATTCTCTTAAACTCATCTTTCCCTTACTTTCGACCTTCCTGCAACTTGTGTGAATGTGTGTGTGCGTGCGTTTATGTGTTAGATTAGTTTATATGTCTTAGATTTATCTAATAAAGCCTAATTCATATTGAAAAGAGAAGTATCTTGTGTTTTGTGCTTACAAGTTAATGTCGTAAACTGCCGATCTTGTTACTGTGCTAATTGATAGTGTTTTCACTATAGTTTGGATATTAGTATCCAGCGCAGATTTGATGTTAAACGGCTCGTTCAGTGAATCGCAGTGATCAGCCGTGAAACAGTGATTCTGTTCAAATTCCCTTTAAAATCTTAAATGATTCCCTTTGAGCTAAATTGACCTGTTTCCCTTACAACATAAAACATTCTCACATATATAAAAACTGTTGAAAAATAAAAGAAACAAAGAAAAAGGTAGAGTTGGGGTACTCAAACTCGGACTCGGACTCGGACTCGAGTCCAATTTTGAATGAACTCGGACTTGTCATGCACTCGGGTGTATTTGTACTCGGACTTGACACGGACTTGAACATTTTGGACTCGGAAAATATTCCGAGTACAGTCAAGTCCGCGTGTGTAACAATAAAAAAAGCATAAAATTGAGATGATAAATTAATGAATGTCTCCCCTTATGTCATTTTACTGCACCACACCGGCAGGCAGCAGTAGCATATCATCTCATGCTTATAGACGAAACACACGCATCACTCACTGGATATCAGTGTGGATTAGTGATGGAAAGTTTGATTCTTTTCCGCGAACCGGTTCTTTCGGAAGGTTTGATTCAATAAACCGGTTGAAAAAAAAAACGGTTCACTGGTTCTTTTACGCTCGACGTAATGACTGGCATTGGCGTTGTCGATCAAACATTCAAATATATAAAGTCACTAATCATAATTTCAGTCAGTTAAAAACCTCATAATCATGAAAAGTTTACAATTAATTTTTGCAACAACAAACCCAAATACAGCAACTGCAATAATATGCATACGAGGATTTAAGTCTTGAAGATATAAAGCAAATTAGGTGTCATCAGCGCAGAAACCATGATCCATGATACAACCATGATACAACCATGAAACCATGATACAACCATGCGATGTATTTGTTATTAAATGAACTTACATTTCGTCGGATTGCCCTTCATTCAAGCCCTCGGATTACCTGCACTCATAACATTAGCACAGAATCAGTTCAGAATCAATCACCAAAAGAATCAGTTCGGTTCAGACGCGCTGTGAGTCAGTCGGTTTCACGCTGAATCACGCATGCGCAGTATCATCAGCTCCTCGGTTCTTGAATTGGACGCCTCCGAAATAAAAACGGATTTCTGTTCCGTTTTACTGATGATCCGAAAACCGATGCTACCAATTCTTGACTTGAAAACGAGAATCGCTCAAACCGGCACGTGCTGCAGTTCAGTTTCATCAGCTGCTCTACTCGTGTTCATGTTCTGTTTACTACAAACTAAATTTGTGAATCTGTCTTCATCAACTATAAATACAGTACAGATATTTCATAAATAATCCCTTATTCCTCTTAAACATAGTCTTTAGAGTCTTAATTATTGTCCAACTTCCCTGAAAACCCCTTTGGCCCATACATAATCTACAATATACAGATTAGAAACATGCATCTTAAAAAAAAATATATATATATATATATATATATATATATATATATATATATAGTTATTTTAGCACACTTTCCGATGTTTAACAAAATACTTGAAAAATTACATGCATGCGCAGTATCATCAGTTCATCGGCTCTCAAATCGAACGCAACCGAAAGAAACGAATATTAATAGAATGTAAAAATTTACAATACCAATTTATAATCTTTTTTAGTTTAATTACTTTCTGGACTCGGGCGGACTCGGCCTTTAAGAACTCGGACTTGAGTCCATCTCGGCCCCTTTTGGACTCGGATTCGGACTTGGACTTGGACTTGATGTTTGTGGACTTGGTCTTGACTCGTACTCGACAAAGGTGGACTCGGACCCAACTCTAGAAAAAGGCGATCGCTATAAGTTCCTCCTCCATCAGCTGACATGTGCGTCAGAGCACGTCACGAGGGAGCGCCAAAATTCAAATATACTATCTTTCGCCTATCTTTCATTCAATTTTTTTTCTGGTGGAGATCATTTCATTCTGTTTGTGAGACTGTACACTGCAAAACCATGCCATTTTTTTTACTACAAAGATGCAGTTTCTGACCATGAGTTATTCCATAATGGACACAAACAGTTCTGTCGCTGAAGAACTGAAACGTACACAAAGGAATTATGATCCATATTACAACGTTATTGCTTCGTTGGACTAAACGTGCTTCATGAGATGTCATTTAGTGGAGCCTTACCTTTCTAACTAAACCGGGATTTACAGCTGTGTGTGTGTTTGTGACTCTTTATTACGACGGATCAGGGGGGTATTCCAGAAAGCTGGTTATGTGACATACCCAGGTATGTTTAAGAGTAAGTAAGTGGATAACCTCAACTTTCGGTTCCAAAAATGGAGGTAACTTTCAGGGTATGTTAGTTGTCATAGCAACTCACTCTCTGAACATAACCTGCACCGGAGCAGGTTCTGTTCCAGGGTTAGTTCACTTCAGCGAGCCTTCAGTGGGTGTGACAGATACCGCACAACATTATACATACATATATATATATATATATATATATATATATATATATATATATATATATATATATATATATATATATATATATATGATATGTTAATGAGAAAGCGCTAATATAAGTAATAGGGCAATATATTATATTATTTCTTTTATTGGCATATATAAGAGTTATCATACATAAATACTATGTAGGGTAATGTTTAACTTAATATATATTTATATATTAAATATTTAAATATATAATATTTATTTATTTTATTTAATACATTTTATATTATCTTACAGATGGATCGGCATTTTCTATAATGTCTAAATTTAAATCAAAATACATATCTGATATGACTTAATATAAATTAGCATAAAACAAACAATATAATTCACATTCTTTCTCAAGGATTAAAGATTAAATGGAAATAAATAAAAATTGCACAGCCATCAATTAGGTGGCGATATGCACTAAGCATGTAAACAACTAATGAACAAAAGAAGAAGAAAGAAACAGCTTGGCACGCTTTTTCTTAGCGTCCGTTTCTATAGTGACTCGTCGATTCGTCGCTCTGTTGAGAATGTCTTGAGTCTTAACCAGGAACATACTCTGAGTTGAATGAACTTACTCCCGGACGCGTTTTTGGAACCACATACCTCGAGTAAGCAAGGTTTGGGGTTAATCAACCGAAAGTTCAGGGTTTAGTTCACGGTAAGTTAACCCTGCTTTCTGGAATACACCCCTGGTATGTACAGCGTTTTCATTGCTCATGTTTTTATGTGTACTGCTTACACAAATGTAGCGAATACAGTCTTTATAAGCTTTCCATTGAAAAACAGCGATCTGTCATCGATGCTTGAGGCTTAGATCTTTATAATGATACATAGATTGTCAAGATTAAATTTGTCCCGTTTCATTTAATCTATTCATAAACACTGCAAGTTGAAAGGCGTTCAGGATTAGGGCGTCGGGGTGCTGGCTAACAGGTTAACAGTGCTTTATACATTATTAGGTAAAGGCTCTTAATACTTCATCCACAACAATATTTAATGAGGTTAACTTATAATGTTACCCTCATTTTGGCTAGTCTGCACAAGTTTAACAAGCTTGTTTGCTTTGCGGCCACTTTAAATACAAGATAATCATTCAATCTAAGTCAGAGCACTCACAAATCTTTCCACAGCATTGTGAGCAGGGCGGCCAGAGCAATTTTTGACGCTCCTCGATGGCGGCAGTGTGAAGGCACAGTAAGCATCCAGTAGTGTGACTGAATTCAGTCAAACTGGAGGGGGTTGGGACTTGGGGGGTAATGCTGTATAAATTGTGGGGGTTAAAATTAAAGCCGTGGATTGCTTTCTCTTTCCTATGGAGAGTGTCTGATGAGCATTTCAAAACTTGCAGAGCAGGTTTAGGCAAAGTGTCTGTTTTAGGACAAATTCCTCCTTAAGTTTGGCTTTTGAAATTTTTGGAACAACATATTGCGTGTTACAATACAATATGGTTTTGTTTGTTTTTCTCAGTAGACATAAGGCATCTCTGAGAGAGAGAGACACAAAGAAACTTATAGAAAGAGACAAAAACGTGTTAATTCGTGTTAATTGCACATGGCAACGCTGTAGTCACTTGGCAATACAAATGTAAAAATAAATTGCAGTAATAAGAAACTTTCCAGAGACTTCATGTAGGCATAATATTTTTTTATTTAATTATTGGGCAATTCCAGTGTTACTGCCTTAATCTTGTAGTCAAAACCTGAAATATAAATTCTCACAGAATATAATCGTTACCAATATACTGTATTGAAACATCTCTTTATGTTTTTATAAATCCCAAACAGAGTCCAGACATCAGAAAAGTATCAATCTATGAACGTGTTTTATAGGCTAATTTAGATTTTGGAAATACACAGATGTGACAAAAAAAGACCCCTGTTTTTCTGTGATTTACAATGCACTAACCAGAAAAAAACTATATCTGCAGAATGTAGAAGGGTTGACCACTTTCTTAAAACATATCAATTTTATTAAATTTTTTGTTTTTGTGTTTCAGAGGAAAAATCTATGTTAAGGATGTGACATCTCTCCATTAAAGATGGTTCTGAAAGCAGAATTTATGCAAATGCTTATAACATGCTTTAAAAACTACTAACAGAGATGTCTAGAGGGTATTTAATAGGGCTGCCCCTCACGTAAGATTGTTCTAGTTACTAGTAGTTATTAATTTAAGTCATTATTCAACTAATCGCATGTTTATATTAAATGAAAACAGCCTAATCCATAATGAGCCTTATGTAGCAAATCAGCTCGAAGGCGAAATATGATTCATCCGTCATAACTAGTTATGATAAATTATAAATTGACCTCTCAGTGTCAACTGTCTGTCAATTCTAAGAATTTTACTTTGCTGTTTAAGGAAAATAACTTTCTTACTGTACAATTTTACTCAGAGCATGTAGCTAAACCTGCATGATTAGGGACTTCAGTTATGAGCAAACAATAAACAACGTCAAGAGGGATACAAGTAAGACTTTATTAACTACATAAACACTTAAACTAGTCTAACACACACACACACACACACACACACACACACACACACACACATACAGTGGATGTAGGAAAAAGTGTTAAAGCTTGAGCAATAAAGAGAGGAGAAATAAAACATGAAGCTATCATACAATTTGATATTCAGCAGCTCTACAGCCTGAAGAAAACAGCAGTTTCTTAGTTCAAACTCACCTTTGAAAAAGGTGGATATGACACTTAATATAACAATTAATAAGGCTAAGTTTGAAATGTTGCAGGTCTTGCTTATTTGAAAAAGGGTTCTGATGCACTTTGGGGCTCCGGTTGGTCTCTGCTTAAGTGAGTTGGTGAAAAGACCAGTTAGAATAAGAGGCTATTGATGAATGGAAAGTCAAGGCTGAAAGGCCTGGCACAAGCTTAGCGTTCTTTTTAAGGCTCTTAGCTCAGCATCTTCTCCTGTAATTCCTGAATCTAAAAGAACCGCCCTGATCGGTGATCTGGCATTATGTGTCTGTTTTTGAAAGTCTTGAGTTAAAAGTAGCTTAGCCACATTCCTGAACGTCGTAAGTCCTAGTGTTATCAGATAGTGTGCCTTTGGTTGCTTTGGAAGCAAAGGCCTGTTCTGTATTTTTTAGGTGATAGTTGCCTTTTGGGGGTAGGGTTCATAAACCCTTTGTTTAGATGAGGAGGCGTTAGATATTATTTATTAAATATAACAAATAGTGGTGTGTCTTATTGGTCCAAATGCTACATAATTCCCCCCTTTTTGAACGTTTTTGTCCATCCAATAGCCAACTGCGAGCGACGTCAAAGGTGCAGAGCAATTGGACACGCACCTGCTACTCACAGCTGGGAGACATTGGTTGCTCTCTAGCTATTGGTGCCTCCAAGAGTGGTTGTGGTGCCATGGTGGATGCTGTCAGGTGGTGTGCTGTGGTAATGTAGGCTGTAGCAAGGTGTGGGTCCTTGAGACTATGCAGCAGGTGTCAAGGCTGTGTCACCTGTCATCCTGAAGTGAGTTGGTCAAGGTAAGATGGTTGTTTGTTGATGTTGTTAACCAGTTGGCTATCCATGGTACCCGCAATTTCGGAAAAGTCGGGTTATACTCTCACTGGTAAGAGTGCAGGTGGTTCCAGGGATTGCAGGGAATTGCTATGGAGATTCTGTAGTGTGCAGAGAATTTCAGATTGACCTAGTGATGATGGCAGGAGAGCAGCAGATGGTTGTTATCCCTCTTTTTTGCTCGAATGTTACTGGAAATCTATTGTTTTTTTTTCAGTGTCGCTTGGCTCTTGTGGCGCCACCAACTTGGGCTTGCCTGAACTGTGTTGGTAGTGAGGTTTTGCTGTTGGACATGTGGGCCCGTTGATCCATCCAACATTGTCTGGCTGCTTCTTGGGTGCTGTCTGGTTTTAAGGGATTCTCCTTCCTTGGAGGGGTCTGAAGATAGGTTGCTTCAGGCAAGGAGTCAGACGTTCGTCCTTCCCAGTACTCCTCAGTTGAGTTTTGTTCTAAGAGCTCTTTTGCTAGTGTCAGCAGCTCCTGTAACTCCGAAGAATGCGTGTCCAGCTGTGCTTGTGCAGCCTCCATTCAGCACCTGTGTGAAGGGTATGGAGGAGGATGTTGTGGTGAACTGCTGTTGGACATACTGTGGTGTTTGCAGGATGAGGATACCCTTTTCCATGCTTCTCCCAGTGTTTGGTCTGGAACCCGGGTCTGTTGTCATGGTGACGGCTCTGTCCTCCACTGGCTAGCGGCTTTCTGCAGAAGGGCCTTGCATTATGGCATGGATTCATGCTTTGGATTCTGGGATGTGTAGTTCAGAATCAGTGGGGTTTTGAGAACACCTCAGTGGAGGCATTGTGCTTATTAAAGGTCTTCTGTGTCAGGTCACACAGTTGTTGAATAGGCATTGTGCGGCAGGCCATAATGCCTAAATGATGACTTACAATAGGATTGAGGTTTCGGAGGAAAAGGTTCTTGAAACTAGTGTCCTCCTCCATGCCAGGGTAATTGTTAGCTTCGAAGTATGCTCATCAAAGTCTGTGGTATTAAGCATGGGGATTTTCATGCCTGCCCTGTTTGGTGTCTAGGCCAGTGATCAATCCATGTTCAGACTCTGGGTCTGAGAAATCCTTTATGATTGCGTGTTTAAGCTGCTGGTGAGTCCACTCTCAGGGTCTCTGTTGCTGAGCAAGGACTTGGATTTCAGCTCAGGTTGCTTGCAGATGGCATTCACAGGCATTGTTTCAGTTTTCCTGAATTATTATTATTTTTTTTATGTAACTGCAGAGTTTTTCAGGGAGCTAACTTGAAGTGTCCAGCAGAAGGCTTTGGTTCCCCCCTTCGCAGCTGGTTATGGGGGGGAGGGGGGCTTGCACTGCTGGTGGTGTGTTGTTCAGCACGCTGTCTTTTACATGAGCACATGCGCAGTCGACAGGACTGTTTCAGTTCTCTCATGTCCAGCTCATTAAGGCTGAAGTATCTCCATCACAGTTCTCTGCTGGGTTTCCAGGTGGTCCTGTTGAGCTGGCAGGGCTGGATGTCTGTGGAATATCTTCGACATACTGGCACATTTGTGGGAACACCAGAGAGAGAGAGGTAAATAAACAGAAACAAAAGGAAGTGTTTCTAGTGTGCTCAGGGGCCTGGTGTAAGGAGGGTAATAGGCAAGACAGGAATTAGACTACTAATAACCTGTATAGCTCATTAAGGTTACGACAGTCGTTAGAACTGCTCTAATTCTATACCCAGGGGGAAGATGGTGATGGTCAAACTAACTGAAATAAGGTAAAATTAAAACAAAAGGTCTTTATAGCTGTAAGAAACTAAAAGGAAAAGGAAATGAATCAATTGATTTAATAAAATCTCAGATTTCAGAATATAAAAAAATCAACTTAGCTGAATTGATACATTCATGCTAAACAAAGGTAAATTAATGAAAATAAAATCAAAGAGAAGGTGATAGCAATAAACAGGAAGTGAAACCAGAAGTGAGGAGAGAGAGAGAGAGAGACAGACAGACAGAGAGATTTGTTTGAGATTTGTTACAATGTTACAACGACATCCCGGGATTGATTCTGGCTTTGAACCCGGGTCGGGGACCTAGTAACATTGCCGGGTTCGACCCGGGACGAGCGCTGTGTGAACAAAAGCCAGATCTAATGCCATGTCAGAGTGAACGGCTGTTTTGAAGAAAGATCAACGTTCGCGACAAAAAAAATATCTGCAAACTGTAATGAAAGTATAACGTGCCTAGCATTTTCGACTTGTACATTACACGTCACGCCCTGATGTCACGTGTCGTTACGGGATCTTTACTGATTGTGTGTGAAAGCACGCACATATCCCGGGTAATCACTGGCGGTGTGAAAGTGCAAAATCTAGCGACCCAGGAACAATTGCTGGAACACTTTACCCGTATATTTGCCAGAATGGCAGTGTGAAAGGGGCTTAAGTGTCACCTAGCAGTTGAGATTAAGGGCTTAGTTTAGACTGTATGGCTGCTAAAGTTAGCTTTGGCTACACACAGTTCTTTGTTTACACAAAGATATTACATATATGTGAAGTGAGTGCTATTATCAGATTAACCCGGAAGAATCTGCTCACACTTCAGGGGTAACATGTTGCTAGGAGACTAATGCAAACTCACATCACAGCCCAAGCGGAGCAGCGATTGATCTGTGCTGTCAGCATGCATAGGAAATTCAAATGTGGTCAGATGAGGAGGGCTCAGTCATGAAATCACATGCAACTCATTCACAAATCAAAACAGCACATTCACTTCATAGGCAATGGTGAATATATAGTTAGCTACGCTAGAATTTGACGTAAATGTTTTACATGAGCGAGTCACTATGAATACAAAGATACTTAACACATAATAAGGCCTTAAACCGGTGAAATTAGGAGCATCGCTCAGAGCACCTACAACAGTGCTGAAAGTGTGGATTTCTTCCCCCAAGATCAGACTGATTTATTCTGGTACCATTTATATGCTGCTTACATGAGATTACTTCGTCAGAAGATGCATACCCTCTACTAACAACAGAAATTAGGGTTTCTTTGCTAAAATCAGGTTAGTTTCTTATCGTACGATTTAAAAACATTATAGCACTGAAAACTTTCTACTGCTTGTACGAAGGCACATTCAAGCTATAGTTTTATCTTATTTTGATCAGAAACTGATGTGCGCATGTATAAGAAGTTACTAAACTAATGAGACGGATGCATAAGATTGATTACTGGGTCTGCTTGCAAGCAATGTTTAAAATTATGCTACCATTCTAAAATTCTGATAGTACTGCATAAAGTAGGAAAACTATTATTTTCCTGGTTATGTGTTTCTGGCTAGCTTGTCAAGGTCTCTGGGGGTCACATCATGCACTGCTGCAGGCATGCTTGGAAGGGACCCTCTCCACTCTGTGGTTGCTGGAGGTATTATGGTTCTGTCTGCTGAGTTGTTAAGCAGAAAGTGCTTGCTCATCTTTCGTAGTTGTTGAGGGGATTTGCGCTGCTGAGCAAGGATGAGGGAGTAGGGTATCTCTCCCACTGTGGTTCCTTTTGCAGCCTATAAGAATACCTGAGTTCTCTCTGGACAGATCAAGTTCATCTTGAGTGTTGTCCAGCTTTTCCAGGTCCTTTCTGGCTGCCTTTTCCAGTCTTTTGGTTTCCTCATGTAGCTCCATTCTGCTGGGGTCCTTGTGGGATCTGTGAGATCCGTGATCTGTTGCTTGAGATCATTTACCTCCTGTTTCAGACCAATGAGGACATTAGTCAGGAAGATGATGATCTTGGTGATCTCTTTGTAGTCATAACTCTAGCTTGAGTCATGAGTCGGTAGTACCTTTGTTGTCTAATTGCTTTCGGCTCTGGTTCAGTAGGTTGTCTGTTGCCCTGGGTAGATGGGTGTTCCTCACAACGCCTGGCCAGTCCTTTTGGTCTGCTGTCTGGACAGATAGTCTGAGCATCTGCAATATTTTGGCAAACTCATGTTAAGAGTAAGGGCAAGAGACTAACGCAAGATCAAACAGAATGTGGTGCTAGGTTTTACAGCTAGGTTTTGCCAGGTGTGGTTAGCTGGTGAGGTATTCTGTTATTATCTTAGCTGTGGATAGCAGAATGCTAAGATAAGTTTGGGTCAGCATATGTTTGCTGAAAGGAGCATAAGCAGAGTTCTAATTGATGACTTACTGTAAGACTGTTTTTATTGTCAAATTAACACTCAGAAATTACTGATAGTTCACAACAGGCTCGATCTCTAAGGAAGTGAAGTAGAGGAGGGAAAAGGAAGAGGAGAGCATTCCTATTCAGATTATGCTGATTACTTGGTGCTCGGGACTATAATTATGCCCTAGTATTTGTCTAGATGACTTGTGTAATAGGGTCATAAGATTAGAGCACATGTTGAAAATAAACAAATCAGGAATAAAATAGTCTCTACTTCCTTTTGAGGTTCAGAGAGAACATCAAACAAAAAAGTGGAACAAAAAGGGGTATAGAAAGTAAATAGATTTAAAAATCGCTGGCTGCTATTATTAAAACAGGGTAATCAGTCTGATTATTGGGAGCAATATTTAGCACTAGTGATTAACTGTAAGATGTGTGTTGGGCAACAAACCATAGTTGGCCGCAGCTGCTGCGTGTTAAGCTCCCATGCTTAGACCATACCATGTGTGTGCCCCGCCCTTCATAGCATGTTATTCACTGTGCTATTAAAAACCCCCAATAACTTAATTCTTCTCTAGATAAAAAGTTAAATGTAATTAAATTTAGATTTAATTAACTAGTAACTGAGCAATAGCATTCAGGAAGGATACATCTGAGTTTGTTACGTTAGCTATAAGAATTTAAGATAGGGAACAGAGAATAGAGGACGTGAAAAATCAGTGCATTCAGTCCTTTAAGACTTGTTGCATTAAATAAGCACTTCTATGAATGCTTCTCTAATTTCACAATAAACCTCTTCCACTTGTTTAAAGATTAACAAAACAGGTTTGCTTTAAGTTAAAGACGGTTTAAACATATATTTAGTTATGAAGTATGAAGTTACTGTGTTTCAGCGAGTGAAACACAGTAATGACCACCAGGTTACTATTGTATACATACAGTCAAAGTGTAGATGAATTGCATCGATCTAATTATAGTATATAATGCCTTGATCTAATCTACCTTTATATAACACTGTACTGACATTTCTTTGTCAAAAACAGTTTAAACAACACTGCAATTTAGTGATTTCTTCACTAAAGCAGATTGATGCATTATGGTACAGTTTGGACTGCTGAGCTGAGGTTTCTTTGTCTGGACAGACCTACACTTTAATACTGAAATTAGATATCCATCTGTAGACTGATTAAGAACTTGTTGCGTGTTTTTATGAATTATTTCCTTTATTTTAGTAAAACACAAGGTACTGTATAACTTTGCTCAAATTATTTAAGCCTAACTAAAACAATAAACTAATCAAATTAAACTTGGCCACGATTTAGCTAAATCAATTGAAACTGAAAAGAATGGATGGATTAATTCAATTCAATTTGTTTATTTGTATAGCGCTTTTTACAATACAATACAATACAATACAGTACAAATCGTTACAAAATAACTTTACAGAAAATTATGTTTCTACAATATTTAGTAATAGCTTGTGAAAGTGGTGACTTTCAGTTTGTGCACGTATGACAGGATTTGTAGAGAAATGTACACAAGTCGTAGTCAGCCAGATGATGAACATTATTAATATTATTAATAATTAATATATGATTCAGTCACACTT
>NC_068375.1:509794-524833 GCF_023724105.1 Carassius gibelio | reverse complement strand
TTAAAACAAATTAATAAATAAATCATTATTCTTACAAAATCTCGAAGCAACACATCTGTTTTTTGACATTGATAATAGTAATAAATATTTATTGAACAGCAGATCAGCCTTGATAACAGGTATTTTATTTTTGAATAATACTTCGCAATATTACAAGTTTGATTGAATAAATGCAGCTCTGGTGAAGAAACGAGACCAACATTTTTGAATATGAACTGGTCAGCATTAAACAGTGGCTCATGCCATTTGGACACTTACATAATTTAGTGTATGAAAGCCATCACATTGAATGTCACCCAGAAGAAGGAACAAACGCACTTCTAAAACAAAACATTTCACAAAAATATGCTTGTTATTGTAGGTCTTAAATGCCAAGCTAGTAGAAAATGTATTCGGACACTTTTAACTCATCAACCGTTAGTGGATAATGTTCTAGTTAATTTGATGAACTACACATGTGGTTGCTATGATAGAGGATGAACTGACTTCACAAATCCATGGGCTAAATCTGCCTCCAAAGGGCACTTTGGATTGAAAACAATCACAGCTGCCATATAGAAGGGTCTTTCCAAACGAAGTGGTTCAACTTTTGAATGGTACAAATGATACAACTTGACTCCCATGATTCTCTGCTTAGGTTTAATTGTCCAATAATTAGGGGTGCTCCGATCACGATCGGCCTATCGTTATGCTTATCTCGTCAGTAAAGCCGGTTCTCTAATCAGCGGTTCATTCCATCAGGTGCATGATTTCACATAGAGCAGCTGTTACTACACAGAGCCGTTGTTAATAGAGAAGATGCGCAAATCCACTTCATTTTCAGCGTTTTTTGGTGCATCTTCTCAGTTAACAACGGCTCTGTGTAGTAACAGCTGCTCTATGTGAAATCACGCACCTGATGGAGCACCCCTACCAATAATGCTGTGTATACGAAGAAACAGTTTTGTTTTGTTTTTTGTTCCTCTACACCCTTCATACTTTCAAAGCTCATGGAATGAGCCCTACAGAATAGAACACATCGCATAAATCACAAAAAATTACCAGTTTATAAAAAGTATATCCAACTCAGGAAAGAAAAGTGAAGTACGTTTCGAGAAAAAGAATGGTCTGATATTTTGTAATCTGCAATGAAATTCATACATTTTAATGAATGATTCTGTGTTAAAATACGTCTCACTATATTTGCCGCAGCTATTCAGTAATATGACATTAGGGGGGCAACATTCTATTTCATTTTTCCCCGTGAACAGGGTTCCTTTCTGAATTCATTTTGAATCCCAGCACATATAATAGAAAACAAAATCAGAAGCTCCACTGTGACTTTTTAATATCCTTGCTGGATCTTGTGTCATATAATGAGTCACACTGGTCTTATTTCCCTCTAAAATCATATTCAATGTTCGTATAACTATAATAGCACATTATCTGGAGATGGGATGTTCAAATATGTTCTACCAGCAGCTACCTGCCTGATGGCAGAACTGGCAAAGTGTGATCAGGGCTCAGCGTTGTGCGTGAATGCGTATCAATAAATCTGAGCTGAGTGTGGAGAAAACAGCTGTGGGGATGTCTCGGCAGAGCCACACTGCCTGCCTCGCTGTTTATTTTTGTTTACTCAGGTTTGCTTCCTCTGAAAAATCTCCAATAACAGCTGTGTCATATTGTCTGCTGTGCTATTAATGGCGCTTGTGTAATTTACGCCCAATCATATGACTTCAACCAAGAACGCAAATGAACCTACATTTGGGCACTCATTAAAACTGCTTGCAGTGTGTATACATATCAGAACTACTTAACTACACTTGTCTGGTTTCCTAAAAAATTCAAAAGCACCAAGCTGTTGATATTCAGCTGTTCTATAAAGTTTGAGAAAATGTGATTTCAGTAGGTTATACAGAGACTGGGCATCTGGAGGAGATTATGAGAGCATTAATAGAGCTGACTATGATATTTCTGATAATAATCAACTTTCACAATCTATATGTACTATTGATGATGAATTGCATCATGGGTGCCTCAGGGCTCAGTTCTTGGACCACTTCTCTTCTCTGTCTACATGACATCATTAGGTTCTGTCATTCAGAAACTTGGCTTTTCATACCACTGCTATGCTGATGACACTCAACTCTACCTCTCATTCCACCTTGATGATCTGATGGTAGCTATTTGCATCTCAGCTTGTCTAACAGAAATTTCTTCCTGGATGATGGACCATCAGCTTCAACTCAACCTTGCCAAGACAAAACTGCTTGTGATTACAGCAAACCCATCGTTCCATCACAATTTCACCATCAAGTTAGGCACTTCAACCATAACTCATTCAAAAACAGCTAGAAGCCTTGGAGTTATGATTGATGATCAGCTGACTTTCTCAGACCACATTGCTAAACCTGTCCGATCCTGCAGATTTGCTTTATTCAGCATCAAGAAGATCAAGCCCTTTCTTTCGGAACTCCTTGTTCAAGCTCTTGTTCTGTCCAGGCTGGACTATTGCAATGCCCTCTTGGCAGGTCTTCCAGTCAATTCTATCAAACCTTTACAATTAATTCAGAATGCGGCAGCAAGATTAATTTTTAATGAGCCAAAAAGAATACACGTCACACCTCTGTTCATCAATTTGCACTGGCTTCCAATAGCTGCTCGCATAAAATTCAAGGCATTGAAACATCATTGATGTTTGCCTACAAAACTACCACTGGCTCTGCACCCATTTACCTAAATTTGTTACTTCAGACTTATGTGTCCTCTAGAAGTTTGTATTCTGCAAGTGAACGTCGCTTGATTGTGCCATCCCAAAGAAGCACAAAGTCACTTTTACGGACTTTTAAATTAAATGTTCCCTCCTGGTGGAATGACCTCCCCAACTCAATCCGAGCAGCTGAGTCCTTAGCCATCTTCAAGAATCGGCTTAAAACACATCTCTTCCATCTTTATTTGACCCTCTAACTTTAACACTCAATATTATAATTCTATTCTTAAAAAAATCTAACTACCTTTCTAATCTTTTTGTATTCTATTTTTCTTTTCCTTTATTATGCAATTACATATGTGTGTGTATGTATATAGACCTCTAACTAGCTTGCTCTATTATTTGTTTTATTCTTTTTTAATTTTTTTTATTTATTATATTATTTAAAATCCCCTGCTACGTGTACTGTGTTAACCTAACTGAGACTTGATATAGCACTTATATATCATTGCTCTTTTTGTTGTTTTTTGATTGCTTCCACTGTCTTCATCTGTAAGTCGCTTTGGATAAAAGTGTCTGCTAAATGAATAAGTGTAATGTAATGTAAATGTAATGCATCAGACAATATCAGACCTGGACTATGTTTAGAATGGGATGTTAGTGATAACACAGTATGTGCCATGCAGTGTCAACTATTAAATAATAAAACAAACAGTATTATATGGTAAATGTAGGGCTATAATACTTATCCACAAGCTGGTATGATTCTTTAGGATCTTAATGAAAAGTCTGTAACATAGTTTTGTTAAAATTTCTCAAAGTCACCAGTCCAGCCTGTGCTGAAATGCCACTGTCAATCAAACTACCTTGGGAGTGGCCTGTCTGTGTGACATTACAAAAACATGCATCTGAGATCAGCTCGATTTGAGAAAAAGATTTTAGTAGATAAAAAAATAAAAAAATACTTTGTATTTAAAATGAGTAGTAATTTTACTCCCAGTCATGAGGGGGTGTGAGGGAGTCATTGTCAAAAAAGTTTCTCTAGATCAGAGAATAAGAGGAGTAGGAAGTTTGAGCAAGGACACTTGTGAGCTAGGAGTATTTGCTCTCCCCATGCTTACTCAAACCCTTATTGAGGAACAATGGTGTTCTACATCTCAATGTAAGTTACTTTAATTGTTTCTTTAATATTGTCAGAGGTTTTATAATTTGTAATGTACTTTGCTTCTAGAACCTTATGTTGTATTGTTTTTGTTTGTCTAAAGGGTTTTTGTATCCACTTAATCCTTGTAACATCCTAAACATCTACAATACTGTGATGAACCCAGGAGATTTGTGGTTATTCAGATCTTTAAGGTTGAAAGGACATTTAAAAGTTTTGACTCTAGATCGGGACAGACTTTTTACACAATATATGGTTTAGACATGTATGGTATTTGATTCTGTAGTTGTGCACTCCTAAAGGAAAAACAGTACACTATTCAACAGTGATTGATCCCACTTAATTTTCTTTATGTGACATTTGATGTTGTTGACCATTAGATAATTTGGCGGCCGAACAGGGACCTTGATAACCACTTTAGCAAATTTCCTGAAGAGTTTTGTATGAGTCTTGGGCGGAAGCTTCTGCATGAGATAACACAAAATGGATTCAGATTATAGTTCTAAGCCTACACAACTTGGCGTGAGCATGTTCAATAGCTAATACACTCCCTCATCAGCTTGTATATAGAACCAGAAGGAGTGGTGACTGCTCCAGAAGAGGATAATGACTCCAAGTTGTCTACCACCTCCACCATCACTGGATGAGGGTGAGGAAAGTTTGATCAGTTTCACCATTACAACAAGGGTGGGTCAACTTGCACTCAGAATGGACACGATGGAGAAAGAGGGTGTGGAACATGTCTAGGGAGTGGAAAGATATATTCATAATTATTTTCAGCAGTATGACAGTGGGCTGACTGCTGTAGAGGGACAGATGCAAGATTTAACAAAGCAAATGACCACCCAGTCATCACCTGACATCCAAAGTATGACAGAGTTGGAGGAAAAGCTAACTGACTTTGTAGAAAAGAAAACTAGACTCCTGAAGAAATCCATAGAAGACCAATTTCAAGAGATGGGAAAAGCTGTGATGGAATGTATGAAAAGGAGGGACATTATTGAATCTTACACCTGGAGCTGCTTCTACACCAACTACCACATCAATGTCAGATGCACAATTGCCTCCAATGCTACACCAGTTGCCTTACAAAATGGGTGTAAAAATGGAATTCCCTAAGTTTGGTAGTGCAGTAGATGAAGATCCGATAGCTTATCTGGAGTGTGCAGAGTACTTAGCTGTATGTCCAATGAGTAATGCTGAGATACTTGCAACATTACCATCTGTGCTGACACATACAGCCAAAGATTGGTGGGTGGCTGAAAAAGCACACGTAAGAACATGGAGTCAGGGCTACCTTTTTGTGGTCCTTCCTACCCAATGATTATGAGGTTGAAGCGGAGAGGAGGATACGATAGAGAAAACAAGGGATATTCAACATTTGCTTTCCAGTACAGATCTTTATGTCTTAGGCTTAAACCAACAGTGACTGAAAAGGCGATTCTGCAGGATACCTAGATAAATTGTAATCCCCGTCTTGCAAGCAATTTAAGAGGAAAAACAACTACTTTTGATGACCTGGTGTGTACAGGAACTTCGGTAAAGCGGGATATTTCTGAGGGAAGGGCTTTCTGGAAGCAACGGCAAGCAGAAAGATCTTTTAGGAAAGGGGCCCAAATAAGTCCAATAAAGGAGGGCCAAGACACCACAGCATGGCATTGTTGACAAGAGGTAATGTCAAACTTCTCACCTTGACTGTAACTTTGCGTAGTCAGCCTTGTGAAGCCATTGTGGATACAGGTAGCTCTTACTCATTAATCCAGGAGTCGCTATGGAGAAGATGGAAGAATGAGACAGAGTCTTGGCAGTCCATTCAGGGACAGACATTTGCCCTGGCCAATGGCCATGTCCAGAGGGCACTGGGTGAAGTAACCTGGAAGTGTACTCTGCAAGGATGCACAAACCCATTGCGACTGTTCATCATGAAAGATGAGTATTTGGCTTTTCTGCTCATTTTAGGCCTCGAGTTCCTTGTGTCACATAGAGTCAAGTTGGATTTTGACACTTCCACATTTTTATTGCCTAGACTGAAGGAAGCATTACACTCTTTCTTTTGCTTTGATGTGGCACCCTCAGTTAACATATACTGTGCACTGCCAATAGTGCAAGTATCCACAGATATTGTGATTGTTATCAAGGATTTGGTAGATCTTGTTGATGCTTCCCGAACAGAGAAGAGGCATTTAGAAGGATTGCTGTTAAACTGGCTGACTGTCTGTATGGATATGTTGGGCCAAACATCTATCATTAAGCACCAGATTATTACTCCCGACTCTATTCCATTACGTAAAAGAGCCTATCCTGTTCCCATCAATAAGCAAACTTTAATTTATGAAGAAGTCAAAGCCATGCTGAGTAAAGGTTTAATACGTCCATCTACATCCCCATGGGCTGCTCCAGTAGTGTTATTACCCAAGAAGGATGGAGGAATGCGTTTCGGTGTGGATTATTGTGCATTGAATGCTAAAACTCCACTGGATGGCTTTCCAATGCCTCGGATAGAAGATATTTTGGAGTCTGTCTATGGGGCTATGGTATTCAGCATTTTAGACCTCAAGAGTGGATACTGGCAAGTGGCAATGGACGAGAGTAGTATCCAGAAAACTGCTTTTGTCACCAAGTTTAACCAGTAAATTTGTTCATCTTCCGTTTGGGTTGAAAAATGCTGGAGCAACATTCCAATTGTTGATGAATAAAGTTCTGCAAGATCTTATAGGCAAGTGCTGTTTTGTGTACATTGACAACATTTTTGTAAACTCCAGAGACATTCAACAACACTTCCAAGATCTGAAGAAGGAGTTTGATGCATTAGAATCAACCAGCTTGACATTTAATCTTATAAAGTGTAAGTTGGTAGGAAAATCACTGACTTTTCTAGGACAAGTCATTTCAGAAGAAGGGATCAAGACAGAGGATTCTAAAGTGAATGCTGTTAGGAATTTTCCTACCCCCAAACATGTTAAAGAAGACAAGTGATTCTTAGGTCTTGCTGGTTGGTATCATTGCTTTATTCCATATTTTTCAGAACATGCTGCTCCACTACTTGCACTTAAGAAGGATGTACCATGGAACTGATCTGAAGAGTGACAACCTTCTCTAGAGGATTTGAAATATGCCCTGCAAAAGGCTCCAGTTCTCGTGCCCCCAGACTCAAGTAAACCTTTCAAGGTGCAGACTTGATGCAAGTGACCTTGGACTAGGAACTGTACTAACTCAGGAGTCAGAGAGGGGAGACCACGTCATTGCCACGCCTCCCAGCTGCTTCAAGGAGCAGAAAAAAAACTATGCAGTGTCAGAAAAAGTGGTCTGGATGGTTGAAAAATGGCAACTGTACCTGGAAGTGAAACTTTTTGTGGTAAATACAGATCATGCAGCTCTCACTTGGGTTTTTAACCATGCTCTCCCAACATCAATACTTACTAGGTGGGCTTTCAGATTCCAGGGGTTTGACTTCACTGTAAGTTACCGGAGAGAGAGATGTAATGTAGTGCCCAAATCACTGTCCCCTGCAATGCCTGAAGAAGAACTACTCAGTTATGTTGCAGTATGCCAAGCAAAATATGTGAATGGAGGTGCCAAGTTTGTCAGCAATACAAGCTGCTCATATCCAAACTTTCTGGAACACTTCAATTTACTCCTGTGAAAGAACCTGGATACATGGTTGGCGTTGATCTAATGGGTCCCATTTCCGAAGAGCACAAAGATGAACAAGTATTTGTTGGTCACTGTGGATTACTGTAGTTAGTGGGTTGAGGTCTTCACTTTGCGGTCAGCTTACATTCTTATCAAGGACATCCTTACTCGCTGGGGGGTACCTACTTATTTGGTGTCAGACCAGGGACCACAGTTTACATCTCAAATTTTGAATACTACCTGAAGACAATGGGGTGCAATTCAAAAACTCACCACTGCATACCACTCACAGACTAACTTGACAGAAAGGTTGAACAGAACGTTTAAGGTCATGATTGCATCATATGTCAAGGACAGTCATCGGAATTGGGACCAGTGGATACATGAGTTCAGGTTTGCAATAAATTCGTCTTGGCAGGAGAGTACCAAATATACTCCAGCGGAGATTGCTCTGGGACGGAAGTTGAAAGGACCCCTGGAATTATTACAGTATTGTTCTCCTGACCCTGACCAGTCTGCATATGAAGTTATTGAACTCCAGCAATCGCTCTTGGAAAGAGTGAAAGAGAATGTCATGAGAGCCCAGAGTAACCAACAGAGATACTACAAATTGAAGAGACGGCAAGACACCTTCCAAGAAGGGGAACTTGTCTGGGTTCGTACTCACCCGTTGTCTCATGCAGAAGAAGCTTCTACAGCAAAGTTAGCTATTAAGTGCCAAGGGCCTGCCAAAATTTGAAAGCAGTTGAATAATGTGAATTACAGAGTTGAGAGTCAACTGAATCCAAGCAAGTTGAGACCTACAATGTAGAAGATTTTAAAAGGTTCTTTCGCATTTAAAGTGAGTGGTAATTTTACTCCTAGTCATGAGGGGGCATGAGGGAGTCATTATCAGTTAAGTTTATCTGGATCAGAAAATAAGAGGAGTAGGAAGTTTGAGGAAGGACATGAGCTGGGAGTGTTTGCTCTCCCCGCTTACTCAAACCCTTATTGAGGAACATTGGTTTTCTTCATCTCAATGTAAGTTACTTTATTGTTTCTTTAATGTTGTCATAGGTTTTATAGTTGGTAATGTACAGTACTTTGCTTCTAGAACCTCATGTTGTATTGGTTTTTGATGCTGTAGTTGTGTGGTCCTTAAGGAAATATATTATGCTATTCAACGGTGATTGATCCCTCTTCATTTTCTTTGTGACATTTTATGTCATTGATTGTTACAAGCTTACTTCAGACAAAATTAATGAATGAATTTACATTTATTTAAACATTTAAATAAAAGGAAAAGGCATCCTGTTGTCTCTCAATTCTAACTTTTTTCCTTGCAATTGTGACAATTTCTTTCAATTTGCATGAAAGATAATCTCCATATTTTGAGCAAAAAATCTAAATTTGATTGTCAAATACATTCATACATAGGAATAAAAACATAATTGTGAGATGTCAGCTCAAGACATTTCTGAGAGGGGAAAAAAGGTAGTGGTTATTAATATAGTTAGTAGTTAGTAGTCAGATATGTGGATTATTTATTTATTTATTTATTTTGTGTTTGTGTATTGAAAAGAATTGATCACACCAGATGCCAGTAATCTTGACAAAGTGGAACAGCACCAATATCTCTACACAAAACAGATTCCTAGAGGACATTTATCCTCCTAATGTGTTTTCGTTGAATGCAGATCACACTAACTTGATTACATGATAGGCTCTGCACCTGCACATGACACAAACACTAATATGCATTAATCATTATGCAAATGATGCAGCATTGACAAAAAAGAAATGTGACTTTTTTTAATCCTTTTTTTAATCAAATTTTTATCAAATGCAGTAACTGCTGCATGCGGATGGAGTTATAACGTGTAATCTTGAAAGACATTGGTTATCTGTTTTTGACAGTGCTTGGCTGCGTCAGCTGTTGAGCGTTGTTATGTGACATCCTAACATTAAACCAGCCATCTGTGACCATTTGCTCTGTGGCACTTCTCAAGATTTGAAATGCTACTACAGTCCACAACCTACAAAGAAGGGCCACATTATTTCTTCTGATTACTGCAATTTCAAACCACTTTGCCTGAATGCCAAATGTCTTTTTTTTTGCCTGGATGTCGAAAGTTTATTTTTTAAATTCAATTGTGTCATGAGTAATCATACTTTAGCATTTTTGTGTCAGGTTTTGGCAAAGTTGCTCTACTTAACATGTGCTTTTGGAGTGCATAAACAACTTTGGCAGAAAATGTTAAACATTTGTACAGTGCTAAACCTTCAGTAACATCAAAATTTTGTTGATACTGAAGTTAAATTACATGGCATAACTTTGAAATGCATAACATTATGTGATACAATCAGACAAAACACATATGTTAGTGGAGCTCTAGCACGTTTGCATCGTGTTCATATGAATACATTTATGAATAGAATTAAACATATAAATGCCTTTGGTGAGAAGGTTATTACTAATTGTCATGTGTTTTCTTTTTATATGGAAATAGTTTGACATTTAATATATTTATTTAATTTGTTTATTATTATTATTATTATTTTTATTTATTTGTTTATTTATTTATTTGTATCATTTGCGGTTATTATTGCTGGTCTATGTGACACTACACATTAACGCAAATATTACAAAAATAATCTTTATAAGTACTATTATTAGAAGTTCTTTCCTATATATATATATATATATATATATATATATATATATATATATATATATTGCATATTATTACCATAATATTACCATATTATTAGCTGTAAAACAAGGGTTATATTTGTTCATCCATATGTTTTATTTCTATATTGTGATTTGAGGAATTTATACTTGGATATATGCTGTTTTATATGCATAATGTGATCAGAAGTGCATATGTAAGGAAGAAAACTTACCTGCAGATTGGTACATCCCGGTGTGTGGCCTAAACAATAAAATGGCTTCCAGAGATGTACATGTGGCTCATCACTTGTCATGGATTAGGGTCAGGTTGGTCTGTGTAGAGGGAGCAAGCAATATAAGCTTGTGTTGAAGAAGTTTGTTAACCATCTACTTAACTGTTGTTGTAACTATGATCCAACAAAGAGACTTGTAATTTTTTTATGTTTATTTTTTATTTAGTTATTGCTCTGAGATCTACACTATCCACACAATAAATTCAACTCCACTGGAATTTCACATTTACAAATAAATGTTTAAATGTTTGTTAAATGTTTAATACCTGCATTGAGCAAAACCTCAAATTTAGGTAACAGTTAATATTGCATAACCAGAATTTTGCCTTGTAGGATTAGATGAGTCAGTTGTGATGTTTAACATTTATGTATTATTTATTTTTATACACACACACACACACACACACACACACACACACAATACTGATATGTGACATTTAGTTTCTACTTATTTAATATGCCACTTCTGGTCTGGGCTTTTGTCAACCACAAATAACTACTTTTTTAATACTCTGAGTAAACATACCTTAATGAATCACAAGCTTCTGTTCAAATGCATTCAAGAGTGGATTTTAGTCTTATTGTGTGCAAATAAACCCATCTTAAATGTAAAAAGAAGAAATGTATTAGAGACTGAGGCCTCTGCTTTAGGATTAGAGTACAGTGTGCAAATTGAAGTACAAACTGAAACTCTTGTTAATAGAAGTTCATATTTCAAGAGGCCTCTGAGGTAACATTGCTGATATTCTTGTTTGGGAAAGAAAACATTAATAGGAAATTGCCTCTGTCATTTTGATAATGCCGTAAAATACATGTTAAAATCAAACAAGGACACCATTATGGAGAAGATAATAAAATAATATAAAGTGTCTTGAATAATATATGTAACTTCTGAATAAATCAAACCAGTTTTCTTAAAGCTTGTTTGTTTTCTTGAGGGCATATGACTGTCACATCCTTGGTCTTCCAGGAAGTTCCTCTTCATGAACTCGTGCTGTCTCGAACACTATGGAGAAAGCCGACTGTCTGACCACGCTCAGAATCACATGTGTAATCAGCCCAATGGAAAGGCAAGATGGTGATAACTCTGATAACATCGCAGAGTTGAAGACAACCACTGATCTCGCTCTCTGCACCACCATGGCAGCGATGGTGGCAGCGGAGAGGCATCTGTGGTAGACCTTGTCTGATATGAGAGGAAAAGAAAAGGTAATCCTCCTTGACGCCCCAGTTGTGCCATCTGGCTTGTTCGGTGACATTGTCAACTCAGTTGTCGCCTGGTATCAGGAGGCCTGTAAACAAGAGACGGCATTTCAGCGGTTCCTACCTTGCCGCTCTCTAGCTTTCTAGCTGTGGGGGTTGCTGGTCGGGAGCAGCCCCCTCCGCGTACCAGCTCCTCATACAGAGAGGCTCAAAAACAGAGTGTTGTCACCCATGCTCCCCTAAGTTGGGACCAGACGATGAAACAAGGTCAAGGACTTCCCAGCCTAAGCCAAATCTGCAGAACGTGCTTCAGGCTAGGAGATCCTCAGCCGAAAAGTCCTGACGTGAGTTGGTCAGGACTTCAGAGGGCGGCCCCCACTGGTGCAGAGTGGCGTACACCAACTATGCCAGAGTCTCATGGTGCAGCAGCTTCCAGTGAGCGCTGATCTGTTTCTTTTACCTGCGAGCATCGCGGAGCTGAGTGGCTCGCCACCCCTACAGGGGTCTCTAAAACAGTTAGATCAGTTGCCCCTGCTTCAGGGCACCAATCTAGCTGCCTCGATAACACCAGAGGTGAGTCTCGAGACTGACCATCAAGCATGTCATATCTCAAATCAGGTCTGAGGACTGGTTTGTCATGACAAATCTCGAAGACGCATACTTCGGTGTCTCCCTACTCATATCGAGGTGATCGTCACATCATTCAGGAGAGTCAGAAAAGCCCAGTCACTCACAGTAAAGCAGTTTCAGAGACTGCTGAGTCCAATGGTAGTTGCGTACAAGTGATACATTTTGGAATGCTGTACTTGAGGGCCCTACAGAGGTGGCTCACGACCAAGGGATTTTTTTTCCAGAGGGGGAATCCACTTTAAACTATCAAGGTCACGTGATAATGCCACTGTACCTTAGACATGTGTAAGACACATTGGTTCTTGAATCAGGGCCTGGTACTGGGAGTTCTCTCACAGGTGCGGGGCATAATAATTCACCCCTGCCTGGAGTCGGAAACTCTGGGTGTGACCCCTGAGGGAGTTTTTACAAGCCAGGTTCTTTGCAAGGTTGACCCACTCCACATTAAAAGTTTACATGGTGGCCATTGCATCCTACCATGTCCCCTTCATTGGCCAGTCAGTGGGCAGACAACCCCTAGTGTCACGTTTCCTTCGTGGTGTGCTGAGGCAAAATTCTCCATAACGGTCCAGTGCCCCTCCTCTGGGGCTTGCTTGTGGTGTTAGAGGCTCTCTGTAAAGCTCCATTCGAGCCAACTGAGGAGATTTTAGATCATCATCTGACAATCTATCAAGCAATTACTGTTAGCAATTACTTCAGTGGGCCCTACTCATCTTGATTTGCGCCCCGGCATGGCCAAAGCATTATTATCCCCTCAAGCGGGTTATGTTCCAAATGTTCCCTCTATCATACCATGACCGATAGTGCTGCAGGCCTTCTGTCCTCCTCCCTTCTGGGAGCTAATTGTAGCTAATTGTATGTGTCCAGTTCGGACACATACGTCCACAGAGCTGCCATGTGGAGAAGGTAGGACCAAATGCTAGTGTGCCATGGTCCTCCCAAAAAGGGTCTCCCTGCGACTAATCAGACCCTTAGCTGGTGGATAGCTGAGATTATAGCAAATTAGCTAAAAGTGAGATGAACATCATAATATTGACTCTAAGTAAAATTATTTATCTGCCCATAAAATATATTCTTACTACTAGTACATTGCTCCCTGAGCATCTAATAAAACTGGAAAGTTAAAGTGACCTTGTCCTGTGAGCAGCAAACACAAACAACAAAGTGTGAATACAAATGGATGTTTATTAAACTACACTACAGGGGAACATGTAACATCTGACTAGACAAAAACATAGACATATTAAACAGATGCCAACGCATGGAAAGCATGGATAGAGAGGGAGATAGAGAGAGACCGAGCGAGTGCACACTGTAGCGAAAGGTAGCGCTCATATGCAAGAGAGTACAGCATAATAGCAATATTTACTCATCAGCTAATCAAAGCCTGTTAAGAACCATCAAAGAATCACATTAATTAAAAGGGGGTCAAAGCCTAGAATCGCATCTAATTAGTTAACAAGTGGTTACTTTGTACTCTGTTTACCTATAGTTGCTGCGTAAAATTTGCATAGATTCCTGTTGAATCCTGTTAGGATTAAAGGCATCATTTTATCCATGAGCTGACTGCTCTGAAATGAATTGATAAGTTGCAGAAAACTGCCTGAAAATTGATCAGCCTATCCTGGAAGGGGAGTCACAAGGTTTCCAAGGTGATGGGTGTCTCCAGGGAACCGCAAGTTAAGAGAAACCTCACTTTTTGGCTGTGGAGTAGGTTTTATCTGGTTTGCCTAAAACACCCATTTTTGGTAGATTGACCAGTAACAAGGCGTATATTTTCAATAGGAAAGTATACGCTTTGTCCCAGTGACACCTCATTTGCATGCTTTATAACTGTGTTGAATACTTGGTGTAGTTTTACCCAAAATTTGGTACAAATAGAAGGGTGCCTTTCCAAATAGTATAGTTTGAGGAATAAAGAGCAGATCATTTTGATCACTAAGAACGAATAATCTAGAAGGTTTTAAACCAGATATATATTCATACACCTGAATATTAGCATTTAGTGCTTAAATAATATAAAATAAACAGTTGTAACTAGACTAATGTAGGGAAACATACAGACAACATGCATAAACCAGATACATTTGAAACTGATTAATTGTAGTCAAATAAAGAAAATGTATTTGTGTGTGTGTGTGTGTGTGTTATGTGTATTTGGAAGCATGGAGGTGGTCCACTGGTCTGCTAGGCCATGGTCTCTGGCCCTGAGGGTCATTAACATATCTTTTTTTCATGTGTTTGAAAAACGATAGAGAGGAGCAGAGATTTGCTGTTTAACAAAATCTTTATGGTGGTGGGATAACCCTTGGCAATTTAGCTCCATATAATTTAGGATGTGAGGCCATGTATATGATTCATATGCAAATGTCAAAAAGCTAAAAAGGAATTTCGGTAACACTTTCTTTGAAGCCCGTATTTATAAAACTTTATAACAGTATTCTTAAGGCATTATAATGAATATATGTGTGTGTGTGTGTTGTATAAAATCATGACGACAATTATAATACATCATAATACTTATCTCTATGTGGTTGTAAGTTTAAGAGTATGATTATTTATAACACACAATAAACACCCAATTAAATCTACTTCATTCACAGTATAATGGACTGTATCATATCTTGACATTATTTAAGATCTGCACAGTATCTTACTACAGCTTGTGAGTGGTTAGATGTTCTGTTATTTGAGTTTTTCCTGTGGAGCTAATGTTAATTAATTGAGATGAGCTTAAAACTCGTAATGAAAAAACGCAATGTTTTGTATAGTTACA
>NC_068375.1:497294-504794 GCF_023724105.1 Carassius gibelio | reverse complement strand
ATCAGTTCCTACGGCCATCTTCTTCGATTCAAATAAAGCAAAATCTCTAGTGTACGTGTGTATGTGCTAAACATCTTTGCTTCTCCACTTCTCCAGATTTGTTAGATGGGCTACCGTTGTAATACAAACACATTTGAGAACTACGACGTTCTCACTTTTGTAACGGTTATAGAAAAATGCCGTACACACTTTTGCATTTCATATTTCGGTGATTTTAGCTGTAATGAGCACATAAGACAAAATTGTCAACGTGTGACTCGTAAACATGTATCATTTTATTTATTCATTTATTTTTACCAGAGATAGTCGACCGATCTGTTGACACGTTGTTTTGCAGTTTTCCCTGACTGCGGTCAAACATACACTGCCTGTTCATAGGAATTTTACATCTAGAGCTCTTGTTCATATAGCCGATGACCGTATTCGCATTGTTTCAGCATTTGCCGCTTGACATTAAAGAGCAGGCCTATGCGTACTCCCCTTCGGTCGTAAGCATAATCATCTACCGTGCGCTGAGATTTTTCTGCTTTGTCCACTGTTGACGGATTTGCTAGAGGGACTATGTTGCCTTGTTGTAACGTGATTACGTTTAAGATCCATAAGATTGCACTACATTCAGCTGAAAAGGTTATACTCTTTTATACAGGAAATGTGTATCAGAATAACAATTACCTAATAGTGAAATCCACTCTTCTAAACTATTGTGAAAACTTTTAATGTTGATCTGGCCCAACAGCCGTGTATCTTTTTCATTGTTTTTTAGATAAAGACTATTCTCAGAGTTTGGCCAACAGACAAAAACATGAACAAAATAGAGTACAAGATGATTAAATGATTGTCAAGAGAGTGTTTAAACTGAGATTGTGATGCACTTTAGAGCTTTTTTCTGGTCTACCTGTGTCACAAAGACACATAATAGCCACTACCTCGACTTTTAAAATGAGTCTTACCATCTTCTGTTATGACTCTTATACTTAATACAAACCCATCTACTACACTAAAGTTAGACATTAAAAGTCATGGATGTCATGGATGTGGTATTTTCATCGTATGCATCTCTTAACAGTACTTCAATAAATAAACCGCTGTTGATAAGTCGTTAATTTTAAGTGAGAGGCGGGATGATTTTGACCGTTTTAGTCATTCATCGTGCTTAAGGTCTGATCCGGGAAACCGCGCTACGACTGGAACGCAGTTTCTGACATCTATTAATTCACTTTTCCACAACCGCAAATGTTTGTTTAGCATACATATTAGTTTTAGTCAGTTACATAGGTGTCACGCATGAAGTTTATAGTTATTTTAAATAATTATGATAGAGTTACAGGTTTAGGTAAGTGGGGTGCCTGTAAGCGGTGACAACTTCGAGCATCGGAGACGACGGTGCTACTCAAACAGCCCATATCTTTTAACAAAAACTATTGTATTCCATGTTACTAAGACAAAATCTGTAACAGCGTTCATCAATATGTTGAAATGAAAATAAACATACAAAACTTTATAATGACCGTGAGTTCAATATAGCCTAACACCGCATAGACAAATGTTTGTTCTAACGCTTTCGACTTAAAATTGCGAGATTTCTTTACTTCGCCGTGTTTAACGGACGCTAGAGCGAACTGTAAACCACACACTTCCTCATCGCATTACGCTAAGAAACTGCACATGGTTAAAACTATTACACCATAAACTGTCGAAAGTTGTTAATGTACAAGCACAGTAAACTATTTCTACAAAAAATATCATTGCACTACTGTTTTTGCATATAATACATCGTTCAACAATACTTTTGCACACTCATTCGACTTTATTTATTACCGCCGTTCTCACGTTCCTGCTGTTCATAATGTATATATAATCCTTCATTGCTCGGTTCATCATGTACATACGATTCCTACATTGCATTCATATTTATATTCTGTATATACTCTGATCAATATCGTATATAGCAACTACACTGTATATTCTGTATAGCTTTACTTACTCTGCACTTTTATGTATATAAAACACTATATTCTTGCACTTCTGGTTAGATGCTAACTGCATTTCATTAGCTCTGTACTTGTACTCTGCATAATGACAATAAAGTTGAATCTAATCTAAACAAGTACAATCGTACGCTTCCAGGACTCTGCTCATTCTTTCTGTTTCAATTTGTTTAAACGGACTTTCGCATTCTTATCTTATTTTCACCAACTAAGCGTTATTCCTAGGCCTCGCGGATTGTTTTCTAGTTTTGGCCTTCAACCTCTTTGTTCATACGTCGCTATATCTCTGTGAATTTGCTAGATTTCATAAAATATCTTTTACGTTATATCATTATACTATCCTAGTTTATATCAGATACAAGTTTGTTTCTTCATATTTCTCTTACATCTACTCCCGTTAGAGTATCCGCGACAGTATACTCATTGTAATGTGCTAAATCATTAAAATCCAAAAAATGAACTCTGAGAAAGAATATCCGATGAGAGGATTCAAACTTTTATTTCAACAAAACAGTGTTGAATTTACAATGAAGTAATGAAGAAAGTGATCAAATTGTTATTACAAACAATAGGGATGACATGACATCACAAGTTATCTAGCCAGAAAAGAAAATCTCGGCAGGCCCTCAAGTTTTGTTCTACTATGAAATCGACGACGGTTTCAATAATTTCAGGTATGGCGAAACCATAATGTTTAGCGACTAACATCACACACAAATCCGTTATGCACGTACACAGACAGAGAGTCTCGTTAATGTACATCTCGCCGCTACATTCGGCCGTCACATACAGAATTTTTCTGGTCGTTACACAAATCGGTGCCTTGCTGGTCGTATACAAGCTCGTCAAATCGGGCCACGGATTATTTTTCAGTCTTCTTACAACGTCCATTTCTTTCTTGAGATTTGTTACGCGCTTGGAATCCGTCGTACAATCAAGATTCGGATCAGACGCATCGTCTATGATTTTACGCATCAGATCAATCATTTGCTCTCTGTAACATTGTTTAAACATAGAGTCTATGTTGGCTTTTACAGGACACATCTTTCCTTCGGCACAGCCGCACTCCACTCGACCATCCGCAGCAGCGCTGGTAGTGGCGGACATCCTTTTCAGAATTTGTTCCAAGACGTAAACCGAGCGCTTTAAAATCCACTACGATCCAGTGTTTTTTTTTAAATCCAAGACGATCCAGTGTTTTTTTTTTTTTCAAAGCGTTCAGATCCATCGAAGCCTTATTATTTGAAAATTTGAGAGTGCGTCAGTTTCAGACAAATTTGATCGTTGAAGCCGATTCTGTCAGTCCACGTAGATACTGACAGATACTCCATCGACCGCGCTGTAAAACCCTTGTTCGCGGATCATAAGAAAACCTGCGATAACTGCAGAGTTTATGAGGTCAGCCGCTCACAGGGGATAAAGACTAGCCGTAGTCACGAGGAAGTAGCGGTGGATCTTCTGTACATTCTACCAAAAAATAGGTTGTGGGTGTTGCGCTCAAAAAGCGGAGGAGGGTGAAGGGCCGTGGTTAGGGGTTTGACTTGCGAGAAATATGAAGAAACAAACTTGTATCTGATATAAACTAGGATAGTATAATGATATAACGTAAAAGATATTTTATGAAATCTAGCAAATTCACAGAGATATAGCGACGTATGAACAAAGAGGTTGAAGGCCAAAACTAGAAAACAATCCGCGAGGCCTAGGAATAACGCTTAGTTGGTGAAAATAAGATAAGAATGCGAAAGTCCGTTTAAACAAATTGAAACAGAAAGAATGAGCAGAGTCCTGGAAGCGTACGATTGTACTTGTTTAGATTAGATTCAACTTTATTGTCATTATGCAGAGTACAAGTACAGAGCTAATGAAATGCAGTTAGCATCTAACCAGAAGTGCAAGAATATAGTGTTTTATATACATAAAAGTGCAGAGTAAGTAAAGCTATACAGAATATACAGTGTAGTTGCTATATACGATATTGATCAGAGTATATACAGAATATAAATATGAATGCAATGTAGGAATCGTATGTACATGATGAACCGAGCAATGAAGGATTATATATACATTATGAACAGCAGGAACGTGAGAACGGCGGTAATAAATAAAGTCGAATGAGTGTGCAAAAGTATTGTTGAACGATGTATTATATGCAAAAACATTAGTGCAATGATATTTTTTGTAGAAATATTTTACTGTGCTTGTACATTAACAACTTTCGACAGTTTATGGTGTAATAGTTTTAACCATGTGCAGTTTCTTAGCGTAATGCGATGAGGAAGTGTGTGGTTTACAGTTCGCTCTAGCGTCCGTTAAACACGGCGAAGTAAAGAAATCTCGCAATTTTAAGTCGAAAGCGTTAGAACAAACATTTGTCTATGCGGTGTTAGGCTATATTGAACTCACGGTCATTATAAAGTTTTGTATGTTTATTTTCATTTCAACATATTGATGAACGCTGTTACAGATTTTGTCTTAGTAACATGGAATACAATAGTTTTTGTTAAAAGATATGGGCTGTTTGAGTAGCACCGTCGTCTCCGATGCTCGAGGTTGTCACCGCTTACAGGCACCCCACTTACCTAAACCTGTAACTCTATCATAATTATTTAAAATAACTATAAACTTCATGCGTGACACCTATGTAACTGACTAAAACTAATATGTATGCTAAACAAACATTTGCGGTTGTGGAAAAGTGAATTAATAGATGTCAGAAACTGCGTTCCAGTCGTAGCGCGGTTTCCCGGATCAGACCTTAAGCACGATGAATGACTAAAACGGTCAAAATCATCCCGCCTCTCACTTAAAATTAACGACTTATCAACAGCGGTTTATTTATTGAAGTACTGTTAAGAGATGCATACGATGAAAATACCACATCCATGACATCCATGACTTTTAATGTCTAACTTTAGTGTAGTAGATGGGTTTGTATTAAGTATAAGAGTCATAACAGAAGATGGTAAGACTCATTTTAAAAGTCGAGGTAGTGGCTATTATGTGTCTTTGTGACACAGGTAGACCAGAAAAAAGCTCTAAAGTGCATCACAATCTCAGTTTAAACACTCTCTTGACAATCATTTAATCATCTTGTACTCTATTTTGTTCATGTTTTTGTCTGTTGGCCAAACTCTGAGAATAGTCTTTATCTAAAAAACAATGAAAAAGATACACGGCTGTTGGGCCAGATCAACATTAAAAGTTTTCACAATAGTTTAGAAGAGTGGATTTCACTATTAGGTAATTGTTATTCTGATACACATTTCCTGTATAAAAGAGTATAACCTTTTCAGCTGAATGTAGTGCAATCTTATGGATCTTAAACGTAATCACGTTACAACAAGGCAACATAGTCCCTCTAGCAAATCCGTCAACAGTGGACAAAGCAGAAAAATCTCAGCGCACGGTAGATGATTATGCTTACGACCGAAGGGGAGTACGCATAGGCCTGCTCTTTAATGTCAAGCGGCAAATGCTGAAACAATGCGAATACGGTCATCGGCTATATGAACAAGAGCTCTAGATGTAAAATTCCTATGAACAGGCAGTGTATGTTTGACCGCAGTCAGGGAAAACTGCAAAACAACGTGTCAACAGATCGGTCGACTATCTCTGGTAAAAATAAATGAATAAATAAAATGATACATGTTTACGAGTCACACGTTGACAATTTTTGTCTTATGTGCTCATTACAGCTAAAATCACCGAAATATGAAATGCAAAAGTGTGTACGGCATTTTTCTATAACCGTTACAAAAGTGAGAACGTCGTAGTTCTCAAATGTGTTTGTATTACAACGGTAGCCCATCTAACAAATCTGGAGAAGTGGAGAAGCAAAGATGTTTAGCACATACACACGTACACTAGAGATTTTGCTTTATTTGAATCGAAGAAGATGGCCGTAGGAACTGATAACATTCTTTAATGTCGTCGTGTCGTGTTTTGTCAAAATAATTAAAAATGTTCGGGGGAAATGTTTAATAATTTTTCTTAAATGAATAGAATGCGCTCACCCCGCTTTCTTTCCCACGCGAGAGTTAGCATGGACTTACAGGAGTCTTTAAAATAAAAAATGTGAATTGTGTCATCGGCTATCCGAACACGATGACTAAATCTAACGGAGTAATAAAAATATCATTTACAAACCAACATTTAACAAAAAAAATTAAAAATACTTTAACAATTGTATTCTGAATTCTATATGCGTTGTAAACGCATTTCTCACTATACTCTCTTTCTTAGTGATTTGGTCGCTCGAATACACGAAAGGTTATGGATAAAATGTATATCACAAGAGTGTGGAAACTGTAACACACTCAAACTTAAACGAGTGTACCGTTTGATTTGTTTAGGTTGAAATAGTTTTAAGGGTAAAACAGCTAGACTTCATTTTTGCGTCGATGCTTCATCCGATCACACTTTTGGACAGACACAAAGTTGAGCTAAAATAAATATCTCAAAGAGAAAAACTGTAACTTAATTTCTTAATTTTCATTTATTCCTATTACGATGACGCCGCACAAAGATCGCATAAAAACGTACGGTCCGACAAACAAATTGCGAACGTCCGTCCAAAATCTTGATACGGCTAAATCTCGAAGTGTAAGAAAAATGTCATTTACAAAACATTGGGATTCTTAGATGTGAAACACCCTTGACACGATCTGCTGGCCTGCGCAAAAAATAGTCATAAATGTTTTAGCACAGCTATTTACACAAATAGTATGAGAACTGTATATTGTTTCACTCGCATAGAAAATTAATTACCGCTTTATCCGGCTCAAAGGGAAATGATGATAATAGTTGAAACATCCTTAGCTCGTACATTTCTTTCCTTTTGAAAAATCACAGCTGCTGGTGATTACTGTTTTTTAGTAAACCATTTAACATTACACGATGCCTACAAAATAGTCAAAGCGTATGTTTTCTGTTCTAGGTAAGAACATTTACACCGAGTGTTATAGGCCGGGTAAATAATTTGAAAAGTTCAGTCGTACATTTAAAAAAATTTCTGATGTAGAAATTATGTTTCTGCCAAACATATCCAAAGAGAAAGGGTTTTCCTCTCTGGAGAGAAAAGCACTCGGGTGCATAAATTATATGAAGAGACGATGCCGGTCATCGGGTTATTAAAAAAAATAAGACGATAGACGGTGTGCCTTGCTTTAGTGACACACAACGTGTTTAAACACGTTTCAAATTGTAGGTGTAATTATTTTAGTGACTTTAAGCAAGATGTATATTTGTTATTTTACAGTACGCATACAATCTACAGGATAGAAGGATGGGGATACAGTAAAATACAACTATAAACTTTAAGAAAAGTTAACTTTCATTACACTAGTGTAAAGGGATCTTACAGTAGGCTAAATGAAAAGCACTACGTAATAAGGCTGAAGGGCAAACAACTGATGGAAAACACACGTTGGGATGGGGGGATACTGTCGGGTTAAATATTATGGTTTTATAAAATATATAAAATAGAACTACAGCCTGTTAGATGTACAGG
>NC_068375.1:455385-496794 GCF_023724105.1 Carassius gibelio | reverse complement strand
AGTCAGCTCATGGATAAAATGATGCCTTTAATCCTAACAGGATTCAACAGGAATCTATGCAAATTTTACGCAGCAACTATAGGTAAACAGAGTACAAAGTAACCACTTGTTAACTAATTAGATGCGATTCTAGGCTTTGACCCCCTTTTAATTAATGTGATTCTTTGATGGTTCTTAACAGGCTTTGATTAGCTGATGAGTAAATATTGCTATTATGCTGTACTCTCTTGCATATGAGCGCTACCTTTCGCTACAGTGTGCACTCGCTCGGTCTCTCTCTATCTCCCTCTCTATCCATGCTTTCCATGCGTTGGCATCTGTTTAATATGTCTATGTTTTTGTCTAGTCAGATGTTACATGTTCCCCTGTAGTGTAGTTTAATAAACATCCATTTGTATTCACACTTTGTTGTTTGTGTTTGCTGCTCACAGGACAAGGTCACTTTAACTTTCCAGTTTTATTAGATGCTCAGGGAGCAATGTACTAGTAGTAAGAATATATTTTATGGGCAGATAAATAATTTTACTTAGAGTCAATATTATGATGTTCATCTCACTTTTAGCTAATTTGCTATAATCTCAGCTATCCACCAGCTAAGGGTCTGATTAGTCGCAGGGAGACCCTTTTTGGGAGGACCATGGCACACTAGCATTTGGTCCTACCTTCTCCACATGGCAGCTCTGTGGACGTATGTGTCCGAACTGGACACATACAATTAGCTACAATTAGCTCCCAGAAGGGAGGAGGACAGAAGGCCTGCAGCACTATCGGTCATGGTATGATAGAGGGAACATTTGGAACATAACCCGCTTGAGGGGATAATAATGCTTTGGCCATGCCGGGGCGCAAATCAAGATGAGTAGGGCCCACTGAAGTAATTGCTAACAGTAATTGCTTGATAGATTGTCAGATGATGATCTAAAATCTCCTCAGTTGGCTCGAATGGAGCTTTACAGAGAGCCTCTAACACCACAAGCAAGCCCCAGAGGAGGGGCACTGGACCGTTATGGAGAATTTTGCCTCAGCACACCACGAAGGAAACGTGACACTAGGGGTTGTCTGCCCACTGACTGGCCAATGAAGGGGACATGGTAGGATGCAATGGCCACCATGTAAACTTTTAATGTGGAGTGGGTCAACCTTGCAAAGAACCTGGCTTGTAAAAACTCCCTCAGGGGTCACACCCAGAGTTTCCGACTCCAGGCAGGGGTGAATTATTATGCCCCGCACCTGTGAGAGAACTCCCAGTACCAGGCCCTGATTCAAGAACCAATGTGTCTTACACATGTCTAAGGTACAGTGGCATTATCACGTGACCTTGATAGTTTAAAGTGGATTCCCCCTCTGGAAAAAAAATCCCTTGGTCGTGAGCCACCTCTGTAGGGCCCTCAAGTACAGCATTCCAAAATGTATCACTTGTACGCAACTACCATTGGACTCAGCAGTCTCTGAAACTGCTTTACTGTGAGTGACTGGGCTTTTCTGACTCTCCTGAATGATGTGACGATCACCTCGATATGAGTAGGGAGACACCGAAGTATGCGTCTTCGAGATTTGTCATGACAAACCAGTCCTCAGACCTGATTTGAGATATGACATGCTTGATGGTCAGTCTCGAGACTCACCTCTGGTGTTATCGAGGCAGCTAGATTGGTGCCCTGAAGCAGGGGCAACTGATCTAACTGTTTTAGAGACCCCTGTAGGGGTGGCGAGCCACTCAGCTCCGCGATGCTCGCAGGTAAAAGAAACAGATCAGCGCTCACTGGAAGCTGCTGCACCATGAGACTCTGGCATAGTTGGTGTACGCCACTCTGCACCAGTGGGGGCCGCCCTCTGAAGTCCTGACCAACTCACGTCAGGACTTTTCGGCTGAGGATCTCCTAGCCTGAAGCACGTTCTGCAGATTTGGCTTAGGCTGGGAAGTCCTTGACCTTGTTTCATCGTCTGGTCCCAACTTAGGGGAGCATGGGTGACAACACTCTGTTTTTGAGCCTCTCTGTATGAGGAGCTGGTACGCGGAGGGGGCTGCTCCCGACCAGCAACCCCCACAGCTAGAAAGCTAGAGAGCGGCAAGGTAGGAACCGCTGAAATGCCGTCTCTTGTTTACAGGCCTCCTGATACCAGGCGACAACTGAGTTGACAATGTCACCGAACAAGCCAGATGGCACAACTGGGGCGTCAAGGAGGATTACCTTTTCTTTTCCTCTCATATCAGACAAGGTCTACCACAGATGCCTCTCCGCTGCCACCATCGCTGCCATGGTGGTGCAGAGAGCGAGATCAGTGGTTGTCTTCAACTCTGCGATGTTATCAGAGTTATCACCATCTTGCCTTTCCATTGGGCTGATTACACATGTGATTCTGAGCGTGGTCAGACAGTCGGCTTTCTCCATAGTGTTCGAGACAGCACGAGTTCATGAAGAGGAACTTCCTGGAAGACCAAGGATGTGACAGTCATATGCCCTCAAGAAAACAAACAAGCTTTAAGAAAACTGGTTTGATTTATTCAGAAGTTACATATATTATTCAAGACACTTTATATTATTTTATTATCTTCTCCATAATGGTGTCCTTGTTTGATTTTAACATGTATTTTACGGCATTATCAAAATGACAGAGGCAATTTCCTATTAATGTTTTCTTTCCCAAACAAGAATATCAGCAATGTTACCTCAGAGGCCTCTTGAAATATGAACTTCTATTAACAAGAGTTTCAGTTTGTACTTCAATTTGCACACTGTACTCTAATCCTAAAGCAGAGGCCTCAGTCTCTAATACATTTCTTCTTTTTACATTTAAGATGGGTTTATTTGCACACAATAAGACTAAAATCCACTCTTGAATGCATTTGAACAGAAGCTTGTGATTCATTAAGGTATGTTTACTCAGAGTATTAAAAAAGTAGTTATTTGTGGTTGACAAAAGCCCAGACCAGAAGTGGCATATTAAATAAGTAGAAACTAAATGTCACATATCAGTATTGTGTGTGTGTGTGTGTGTGTGTGTGTGTGTGTGTATAAAAATAAATAATACATAAATGTTAAACATCACAACTGACTCATCTAATCCTACAAGGCAAAATTCTGGTTATGCAATATTAACTGTTACCTAAATTTGAGGTTTTGCTCAATGCAGGTATTAAACATTTAACAAACATTTAAACATTTATTTGTAAATGTGAAATTCCAGTGGAGTTGAATTTATTGTGTGGATAGTGTAGATCTCAGAGCAATAACTAAATAAAAAATAAACATAAAAAAATTACAAGTCTCTTTGTTGGATCATAGTTACAACAACAGTTAAGTAGATGGTTAACAAACTTCTTCAACACAAGCTTATATTGCTTGCTCCCTCTACACAGACCAACCTGACCCTAATCCATGACAAGTGATGAGCCACATGTACATCTCTGGAAGCCATTTTATTGTTTAGGCCACACACCGGGATGTACCAATCTGCAGGTAAGTTTTCTTCCTTACATATGCACTTCTGATCACATTATGCATATAAAACAGCATATATCCAAGTATAAATTCCTCAAATCACAATATAGAAATAAAACATATGGATGAACAAATATAACCCTTGTTTTACAGCTAATAATATGGTAATATTATGGTAATAATATGCAATATATATATATATATATATATATATATATATATATATATATATATATATATATATATATATAGGAAAGAACTTCTAATAATAGTACTTATAAAGATTATTTTTGTAATATTTGCGTTAATGTGTAGTGTCACATAGACCAGCAATAATAACCGCAAATGATACAAATAAATAAATAAACAAATAAATAAAAATAATAATAATAATAATAAACAAATTAAATAAATATATTAAATGTCAAACTATTTCCATATAAAAAGAAAACACATGACAATTAGTAATAACCTTCTCACCAAAGGCATTTATATGTTTAATTCTATTCATAAATGTATTCATATGAACACGATGCAAACGTGCTAGAGCTCCACTAACATATGTGTTTTGTCTGATTGTATCACATAATGTTATGCATTTCAAAGTTATGCCATGTAATTTAACTTCAGTATCAACAAAATTTTGATGTTACTGAAGGTTTAGCACTGTACAAATGTTTAACATTTTCTGCCAAAGTTGTTTATGCACTCCAAAAGCACATGTTAAGTAGAGCAACTTTGCCAAAACCTGACACAAAAATGCTAAAGTATGATTACTCATGACACAATTGAATTTAAAAAATAAACTTTCGACATCCAGGCAAAAAAAAAGACATTTGGCATTCAGGCAAAGTGGTTTGAAATTGCAGTAATCAGAAGAAATAATGTGGCCCTTCTTTGTAGGTTGTGGACTGTAGTAGCATTTCAAATCTTGAGAAGTGCCACAGAGCAAATGGTCACAGATGGCTGGTTTAATGTTAGGATGTCACATAACAACGCTCAACAGCTGACGCAGCCAAGCACTGTCAAAAACAGATAACCAATGTCTTTCAAGATTACACGTTATAACTCCATCCGCATGCAGCAGTTACTGCATTTGATAAAAATTTGATTAAAAAAAGGATTAAAAAAAGTCACATTTCTTTTTTGTCAATGCTGCATCATTTGCATAATGATTAATGCATATTAGTGTTTGTGTCATGTGCAGGTGCAGAGCCTATCATGTAATCAAGTTAGTGTGATCTGCATTCAACGAAAACACATTAGGAGGATAAATGTCCTCTAGGAATCTGTTTTGTGTAGAGATATTGGTGCTGTTCCACTTTGTCAAGATTACTGGCATCTGGTGTGATCAATTCTTTTCAATACACAAACACAAAATAAATAAATAAATAAATAATCCACATATCTGACTACTAACTACTAACTATATTAATAACCACTACCTTTTTTCCCCTCTCAGAAATGTCTTGAGCTGACATCTCACAATTATGTTTTTATTCCTATGTATGAATGTATTTGACAATCAAATTTAGATTTTTTGCTCAAAATATGGAGATTATCTTTCATGCAAATTGAAAGAAATTGTCACAATTGCAAGGAAAAAAGTTAGAATTGAGAGACAACAGGATGCCTTTTCCTTTTATTTAAATGTTTAAATAAATGTAAATTCATTCATTAATTTTGTCTGAAGTAAGCTTGTAACAATCAATGACATAAAATGTCACAAAGAAAATGAAGAGGGATCAATCACCGTTGAATAGCATAATATATTTCCTTAAGGACCACACAACTACAGCATCAAAAACCAATACAACATGAGGTTCTAGAAGCAAAGTACTGTACATTACCAACTATAAAACCTATGACAACATTAAAGAAACAATAAAGTAACTTACATTGAGATGAAGAAAACCAATGTTCCTCAATAAGGGTTTGAGTAAGCGGGGAGAGCAAACACTCCCAGCTCATGTCCTTCCTCAAACTTCCTACTCCTCTTATTTTCTGATCCAGATAAACTTAACTGATAATGACTCCCTCATGCCCCCTCATGACTAGGAGTAAAATTACCACTCACTTTAAATGCGAAAGAACCTTTTAAAATCTTCTACATTGTAGGTCTCAACTTGCTTGGATTCAGTTGACTCTCAACTCTGTAATTCACATTATTCAACTGCTTTCAAATTTTGGCAGGCCCTTGGCACTTAATAGCTAACTTTGCTGTAGAAGCTTCTTCTGCATGAGACAACGGGTGAGTACGAACCCAGACAAGTTCCCCTTCTTGGAAGGTGTCTTGCCGTCTCTTCAATTTGTAGTATCTCTGTTGGTTACTCTGGGCTCTCATGACATTCTCTTTCACTCTTTCCAAGAGCGATTGCTGGAGTTCAATAACTTCATATGCAGACTGGTCAGGGTCAGGAGAACAATACTGTAATAATTCCAGGGGTCCTTTCAACTTCCGTCCCAGAGCAATCTCCGCTGGAGTATATTTGGTACTCTCCTGCCAAGACGAATTTATTGCAAACCTGAACTCATGTATCCACTGGTCCCAATTCCGATGACTGTCCTTGACATATGATGCAATCATGACCTTAAACGTTCTGTTCAACCTTTCTGTCAAGTTAGTCTGTGAGTGGTATGCAGTGGTGAGTTTTTGAATTGCACCCCATTGTCTTCAGGTAGTATTCAAAATTTGAGATGTAAACTGTGGTCCCTGGTCTGACACCAAATAAGTAGGTACCCCCCAGCGAGTAAGGATGTCCTTGATAAGAATGTAAGCTGACCGCAAAGTGAAGACCTCAACCCACTAACTACAGTAATCCACAGTGACCAACAAATACTTGTTCATCTTTGTGCTCTTCGGAAATGGGACCCATTAGATCAACGCCAACCATGTATCCAGGTTCTTTCACAGGAGTAAATTGAAGTGTTCCAGAAAGTTTGGATATGAGCAGCTTGTATTGCTGACAAACTTGGCACCTCCATTCACATATTTTGCTTGGCATACTGCAACATAACTGAGTAGTTCTTCTTCAGGCATTGCAGGGGACAGTGATTTGGGCACTACATTACATCTCTCTCTCCGGTAACTTACAGTGAAGTCAAACCCCTGGAATCTGAAAGCCCACCTAGTAAGTATTGATGTTGGGAGAGCATGGTTAAAAACCCAAGTGAGAGCTGCATGATCTGTATTTACCACAAAAAGTTTCACTTCCAGGTACAGTTGCCATTTTTCAACCATCCAGACCACTTTTTCTGACACTGCATAGTTTTTTTTCTGCTCCTTGAAGCAGCTGGGAGGCGTGGCAATGACGTGGTCTCCCCTCTCTGACTCCTGAGTTAGTACAGTTCCTAGTCCAAGGTCACTTGCATCAAGTCTGCACCTTGAAAGGTTTACTTGAGTCTGGGGGCACGAGAACTGGAGCCTTTTGCAGGGCATATTTCAAATCCTCTAGAGAAGGTTGTCACTCTTCAGATCAGTTCCATGGTACATCCTTCTTAAGTGCAAGTAGTGGAGCAGCATGTTCTGAAAAATATGGAATAAAGCAATGATACCAACCAGCAAGACCTAAGAATCACTTGTCTTCTTTAACATGTTTGGGGGTAGGAAAATTCCTAACAGCATTCACTTTAGAATCCTCTGTCTTGATCCCTTCTTCTGAAATGACTTGTCCTAGAAAAGTCAGTGATTTTCCTACCAACTTACACTTTATAAGATTAAATGTCAAGCTGGTTGATTCTAATGCATCAAACTCCTTCTTCAGATCTTGGAAGTGTTGTTGAATGTCTCTGGAGTTTACAAAAATGTTGTCAATGTACACAAAACAGCACTTGCCTATAAGATCTTGCAGAACTTTATTCATCAACAATTGGAATGTTGCTCCAGCATTTTTCAACCCAAACGGAAGATGAACAAATTTACTGGTTAAACTTGGTGACAAAAGCAGTTTTCTGGATACTACTCTCGTCCATTGCCACTTGCCAGTATCCACTCTTGAGGTCTAAAATGCTGAATACCATAGCCCCATAGACAGACTCCAAAATATCTTCTATCCGAGGCATTGGAAAGCCATCCAGTGGAGTTTTAGCATTCAATGCACAATAATCCACACCGAAACGCATTCCTCCATCCTTCTTGGGTAATAACACTACTGGAGCAGCCCATGGGGATGTAGATGGACGTATTAAACCTTTACTCAGCATGGCTTTGACTTCTTCATAAATTAAAGTTTGCTTATTGATGGGAACAGGATAGGCTCTTTTACGTAATGGAATAGAGTCGGGAGTAATAATCTGGTGCTTAATGATAGATGTTTGGCCCAACATATCCATACAGACAGTCAGCCAGTTTAACAGCAATCCTTCTAAATGCCTCTTCTCTGTTCGGGAAGCATCAACAAGATCTACCAAATCCTTGATAACAATCACAATATCTGTGGATACTTGCACTATTGGCAGTGCACAGTATATGTTAACTGAGGGTGCCACATCAAAGCAAAAGAAAGAGTGTAATGCTTCCTTCAGTCTAGGCAATAAAAATGTGGAAGTGTCAAAATCCAACTTGACTCTATGTGACACAAGGAACTCGAGGCCTAAAATGAGCAGAAAAGCCAAATACTCATCTTTCATGATGAACAGTCGCAATGGGTTTGTGCATCCTTGCAGAGTACACTTCCAGGTTACTTCACCCAGTGCCCTCTGGACATGGCCATTGGCCAGGGCAAATGTCTGTCCCTGAATGGACTGCCAAGACTCTGTCTCATTCTTCCATCTTCTCCATAGCGACTCCTGGATTAATGAGTAAGAGCTACCTGTATCCACAATGGCTTCACAAGGCTGACTACGCAAAGTTACAGTCAAGGTGAGAAGTTTGACATTACCTCTTGTCAACAATGCCATGCTGTGGTGTCTTGGCCCTCCTTTATTGGACTTATTTGGGCCCCTTTCCTAAAAGATCTTTCTGCTTGCCGTTGCTTCCAGAAAGCCCTTCCCTCAGAAATATCCCGCTTTACCGAAGTTCCTGTACACACCAGGTCATCAAAAGTAGTTGTTTTTCCTCTTAAATTGCTTGCAAGACGGGGATTACAATTTATCTAGGTATCCTGCAGAATCGCCTTTTCAGTCACTGTTGGTTTAAGCCTAAGACATAAAGATCTGTACTGGAAAGCAAATGTTGAATATCCCTTGTTTTCTCTATCGTATCCTCCTCTCCGCTTCAACCTCATAATCATTGGGTAGGAAGGACCACAAAAAGGTAGCCCTGACTCCATGTTCTTACGTGTGCTTTTTCAGCCACCCACCAATCTTTGGCTGTATGTGTCAGCACAGATGGTAATGTTGCAAGTATCTCAGCATTACTCATTGGACATACAGCTAAGTACTCTGCACACTCCAGATAAGCTATCGGATCTTCATCTACTGCACTACCAAACTTAGGGAATTCCATTTTTACACCCATTTTGTAAGGCAACTGGTGTAGCATTGGAGGCAATTGTGCATCTGACATTGATGTGGTAGTTGGTGTAGAAGCAGCTCCAGGTGTAAGATTCAATAATGTCCCTCCTTTTCATACATTCCATCACAGCTTTTCCCATCTCTTGAAATTGGTCTTCTATGGATTTCTTCAGGAGTCTAGTTTTCTTTTCTACAAAGTCAGTTAGCTTTTCCTCCAACTCTGTCATACTTTGGATGTCAGGTGATGACTGGGTGGTCATTTGCTTTGTTAAATCTTGCATCTGTCCCTCTACAGCAGTCAGCCCACTGTCATACTGCTGAAAATAATTATGAATATATCTTTCCACTCCCTAGACATGTTCCACACCCTCTTTCTCCATCGTGTCCATTCTGAGTGCAAGTTGACCCACCCTTGTTGTAATGGTGAAACTGATCAAACTTTCCTCACCCTCATCCAGTGATGGTGGAGGTGGTAGACAACTTGGAGTCATTATCCTCTTCTGGAGCAGTCACCACTCCTTCTGGTTCTATATACAAGCTGATGAGGGAGTGTATTAGCTATTGAACATGCTCACGCCAAGTTGTGTAGGCTTAGAACTATAATCTGAATCCATTTTGTGTTATCTCATGCAGAAGCTTCCGCCCAAGACTCATACAAAACTCTTCAGGAAATTTGCTAAAGTGGTTATCAAGGTCCCTGTTCGGCCGCCAAATTATCTAATGGTCAACAACATCAAATGTCACATAAAGAAAATTAAGTGGGATCAATCACTGTTGAATAGTGTACTGTTTTTCCTTTAGGAGTGCACAACTACAGAATCAAATACCATACATGTCTAAACCATATATTGTGTAAAAAGTCTGTCCCGATCTAGAGTCAAAACTTTTAAATGTCCTTTCAACCTTAAAGATCTGAATAACCACAAATCTCCTGGGTTCATCACAGTATTGTAGATGTTTAGGATGTTACAAGGATTAAGTGGATACAAAAACCCTTTAGACAAACAAAAACAATACAACATAAGGTTCTAGAAGCAAAGTACATTACAAATTATAAAACCTCTGACAATATTAAAGAAACAATTAAAGTAACTTACATTGAGATGTAGAACACCATTGTTCCTCAATAAGGGTTTGAGTAAGCATGGGGAGAGCAAATACTCCTAGCTCACAAGTGTCCTTGCTCAAACTTCCTACTCCTCTTATTCTCTGATCTAGAGAAACTTTTTTGACAATGACTCCCTCACACCCCCTCATGACTGGGAGTAAAATTACTACTCATTTTAAATACAAAGTATTTTTTTATTTTTTTATCTACTAAAATCTTTTTCTCAAATCGAGCTGATCTCAGATGCATGTTTTTGTAATGTCACACAGACAGGCCACTCCCAAGGTAGTTTGATTGACAGTGGCATTTCAGCACAGGCTGGACTGGTGACTTTGAGAAATTTTAACAAAACTATGTTACAGACTTTTCATTAAGATCCTAAAGAATCATACCAGCTTGTGGATAAGTATTATAGCCCTACATTTACCATATAATACTGTTTGTTTTATTATTTAATAGTTGACACTGCATGGCACATACTGTGTTATCACTAACATCCCATTCTAAACATAGTCCAGGTCTGATATTGTCTGATGCATTACATTTACATTACATTACACTTATTCATTTAGCAGACACTTTTATCCAAAGCGACTTACAGATGAAGACAGTGGAAGCAATCAAAAAACAACAAAAAGAGCAATGATATATAAGTGCTATATCAAGTCTCAGTTAGGTTAACACAGTACACGTAGCAGGGGATTTTAAATAATATAATAAATAAAAAAAATTAAAAAAGAATAAAACAAATAATAGAGCAAGCTAGTTAGAGGTCTATATACATACACACACATATGTAATTGCATAATAAAGGAAAAGAAAAATAGAATACAAAAAGATTAGAAAGGTAGTTAGATTTTTTTAAGAATAGAATTATAATATTGAGTGTTAAAGTTAGAGGGTCAAATAAAGATGGAAGAGATGTGTTTTAAGCCGATTCTTGAAGATGGCTAAGGACTCAGCTGCTCGGATTGAGTTGGGGAGGTCATTCCACCAGGAGGGAACATTTAATTTAAAAGTCCGTAAAAGTGACTTTGTGCTTCTTTGGGATGGCACAATCAAGCGACGTTCACTTGCAGAATACAAACTTCTAGAGGACACATAAGTCTGAAGTAACAAATTTAGGTAAATGGGTGCAGAGCCAGTGGTAGTTTTGTAGGCAAACATCAATGATGTTTCAATGCCTTGAATTTTATGCGAGCAGCTATTGGAAGCCAGTGCAAATTGATGAACAGAGGTGTGACGTGTATTCTTTTTGGCTCATTAAAAATTAATCTTGCTGCCGCATTCTGAATTAATTGTAAAGGTTTGATAGAATTGACTGGAAGACCTGCCAAGAGGGCATTGCAATAGTCCAGCCTGGACAGAACAAGAGCTTGAACAAGGAGTTCCGAAAGAAAGGGCTTGATCTTCTTGATGCTGAATAAAGCAAATCTGCAGGATCGGACAGGTTTAGCAATGTGGTCTGAGAAAGTCAGCTGATCATCAATCATAACTCCAAGGCTTCTAGCTGTTTTTGAATGAGTTATGGTTGAAGTGCCTAACTTGATGGTGAAATTGTGATGGAACGATGGGTTTGCTGTAATCACAAGCAGTTTTGTCTTGGCAAGGTTGAGTTGAAGCTGATGGTCCATCATCCAGGAAGAAATTTCTGTTAGACAAGCTGAGATGCAAATAGCTACCATCAGATCATCAAGGTGGAATGAGAGGTAGAGTTGAGTGTCATCAGCATAGCAGTGGTATGAAAAGCCAAGTTTCTGAATGACAGAACCTAATGATGTCATGTAGACAGAGAAGAGAAGTGGTCCAAGAACTGAGCCCTGAGGCACCCATGATGCAATTCATCATCAATAGTACATATAGATTGTGAAAGTTGATTATTATCAGAAATATCATAGTCAGCTCTATTAATGCTCTCATAATCTCCTCCAGATGCCCAGTCTCTGTATAACCTACTGAAATCACATTTTCTCAAACTTTATAGAACAGCTGAATATCAACAGCTTGGTGCTTTTGAATTTTTTAGGAAACCAGACAAGTGTAGTTAAGTAGTTCTGATATGTATACACACTGCAAGCAGTTTTAATGAGTGCCCAAATGTAGGTTCATTTGCGTTCTTGGTTGAAGTCATATGATTGGGCGTAAATTACACAAGCGCCATTAATAGCACAGCAGACAATATGACACAGCTGTTATTGGAGATTTTTCAGAGGAAGCAAACCTGAGTAAACAAAAATAAACAGCGAGGCAGGCAGTGTGGCTCTGCCGAGACATCCCCACAGCTGTTTTCTCCACACTCAGCTCAGATTTATTGATACGCATTCACGCACAACGCTGAGCCCTGATCACACTTTGCCAGTTCTGCCATCAGGCAGGTAGCTGCTGGTAGAACATATTTGAACATCCCATCTCCAGATAATGTGCTATTATAGTTATACGAACATTGAATATGATTTTAGAGGGAAATAAGACCAGTGTGACTCATTATATGACACAAGATCCAGCAAGGATATTAAAAAGTCACAGTGGAGCTTCTGATTTTGTTTTCTATTATATGTGCTGGGATTCAAAATGAATTCAGAAAGGAACCCTGTTCACGGGGAAAAATGAAATAGAATGTTGCCCCCCTAATGTCATATTACTGAATAGCTGCGGCAAATATAGTGAGACGTATTTTAACACAGAATCATTCATTAAAATGTATGAATTTCATTGCAGATTACAAAATATCAGACCATTCTTTTTCTCGAAACGTACTTCACTTTTCTTTCCTGAGTTGGATATACTTTTTATAAACTGGTAATTTTTTGTGATTTATGCGATGTGTTCTATTCTGTAGGGCTCATTCCATGAGCTTTGAAAGTATGAAGGGTGTAGAGGAACAAAAAACAAAACAAAACTGTTTCTTCGTATACACAGCATTATTGGTAGGGGTGCTCCATCAGGTGCGTGATTTCACATAGAGCAGCTGTTACTACACAGAGCCGTTGTTAACTGAGAAGATGCACCAAAAAACGCTGAAAATGAAGTGGATTTGCGCATCTTCTCTATTAACAACGGCTCTGTGTAGTAACAGCTGCTCTATGTGAAATCATGCACCTGATGGAATGAACCGCTGATTAGAGAACCGGCTTTACTGACGAGATAAGCATAACGATAGGCCGATCGTGATCGGAGCACCCCTAATTATTGGACAATTAAACCTAAGCAGAGAATCATGGGAGTCAAGTTGTATCATTTGTACCATTCAAAAGTTGAACCACTTCGTTTGGAAAGACCCTTCTATATGGCAGCTGTGATTGTTTTCAATCCAAAGTGCCCTTTGGAGGCAGATTTAGCCCATGGATTTGTGAAGTCAGTTCATCCTCTATCATAGCAACCACATGTGTAGTTCATCAAATTAACTAGAACATTATCCACTAACGGTTGATGAGTTAAAAGTGTCCGAATACATTTTCTACTAGCTTGGCATTTAAGACCTACAATAACAAGCATATTTTTGTGAAATGTTTTGTTTTAGAAGTGCGTTTGTTCCTTCTTCTGGGTGACATTCAATGTGATGGCTTTCATACACTAAATTATGTAAGTGTCCAAATGGCATGAGCCACTGTTTAATGCTGACCAGTTCATATTCAAAAATGTTGGTCTCGTTTCTTCACCAGAGCTGCATTTATTCAATCAAACTTGTAATATTGCGAAGTATTATTCAAAAATAAAATACCTGTTATCAAGGCTGATCTGCTGTTCAATAAATATTTATTACTATTATCAATGTCAAAAAACAGATGTGTTGCTTCGAGATTTTGTAAGAATAATGATTTATTTATTAATTTGTTTTAAGATTCTTTGATGAGTAGAAAGTTTAAAAGAACAGCATTTGTTCGAAATATAAATATTCTGCTACATTACAAAATGTATTTTGTGTCACTTTTGATCAATTTAATGAATCCTTGTTGAATAAAAGTATTAATTTATTTAATTCATAAATTTTTACTATAATATTAATATAATTATATATTATATGTAAGGGATAATTGACAATATATCATTGAATAATACATAATAATAATAATGCACACTCGAGGTGGTAATTTTGTTGTAGCTGTGACACCAAAGGTGTGCATTATGTTTCAGTAATTCAAAGGACCAGAGTCAATTATTCAGCCTACACCGCAGTTGTAACCCTTTAAGTCATCGATCAGATTTAACAGCCCTGTGGTATAAATTGTTTTAATATTTTTCAATACAAACATATGCAGTCTCTGTTCTCTTTGTTTATTGTATTAGCGAATTCATGTTGGATATACAGATCTGCTGATTAATATTGAAGCATATGACAGAACTGATGAGTGTTTCAGTTAAAGGGTAAAGTGTCTTTTAGTCTACTGGTCATTGCCTGTGGCCTGCAGGTGGGAGACAGTTAAACACTGCTTCCTGCCGGACCACAGGACAAGCCCTTTAAACGGGACTCTGGTGTTGGGCCTGAGCTCATCCATCTCTGTCACACGCGCCATTTTGCAGCTCAAGCCTGTTCTGTTATATCCTGCTGCCTCGATTCCCCTTCCCGGCAGACACATCAAAATCTCAGCCAAACCCGGCGTTCCTGATTCATTTCACAAAAACGCATACATTCAGCACACACACAAACACAAACACACACACACACACACACACACGTCTTTGAGTAAACAGCAATGTGCTGCAGCACTGTTTGTGCCAAGCAAACTATGACTCGTTTAAAAGACACAATACAAGGTCACGCAAGTTATTTATTTATTTTTATTTTTTATTTTTTCATCATATCACTAGTCCCACATAGTCACCCTATATAACGGGTCTATACATATCCTTTACTATAGTAAGTCTGGGTGACCTTTTAGTTAGTTCTTTCCAAAAACCACCCACAAAGAGGTTCTTTCACATCATGATATGCAAACATGACCAATTACTGATCTCACTGTAAAAAAAAAAAAAAAAAAAAAAAAAAAAAAAAAAAAAATAATAATAATAATAATAATAAAATAAATTGCTGTTAATTTATCAAAATATATATTATATTAAATAAATAAATAATAACTTGGTTGGAATAGTATTTAACATTAGTGCATTTTATGATTCCTGATAAGCAACCAGGAACAAACTGTTCTGTAAGTGAGTGGTTTTTGCTCTTAATGATCTGTAACGCCTGTCTGAGAGCAGATAATTATTAAGCAGGTGGTTTCCTAGATCGGATGTGTCCTTGATGTTGTTGGCCCTTGAGAGATAATGGGATTGAGCAATGCTTTCCAGGGAGAATAGTGAGCAGCCAGTGATTTTTTGGGCTGTGCTGATTATTCTTTGGAAGGCTCTCTTGTCTGTTGCAGTGCAGCTTGAGTACCACACTGAAATGTAGTACACTAACACAAACTCTATGTTAAAGCGGTAAAAGGACACCAGCAGCTTACACTCTTCCTGGTTGTTCTTCCTGAGCATTTTGAGGAAGTGTACCCATTGCTGAGTTATTAGCACAACAAAACATATTGTTGGAAATGTGTACTCCCATGAACTTGAAAGTGTGGACCCTTTCAACACAGTCCCCATTGATGTAGAGTGGGGCTGGTTCAGTAAAGTGCCTACTGAAAATCCAGATGGACGAGTTGTTTTCAGAGCATCACTCTGAGACTTCATCTCTGTAGGCTTAGTTTGTGAGGAAGTCCTTTATCCATGTGCAGATGGAGGGGGAGAGGCCGAGTGCACATAATTTTCTGATTAAAATGTCTGGGGTAATTATACTGAACACTTAACTGTAATCTATGAAGAGCATTCTGAAATAGGTTCCCTGCCGTTGAAGGTGGTTAAGAGCGGTGTGAAGTGCTATGGTGATGACATCTTCTGTAGACCTATTTGTTCTGTAAGCATACTGGTACGGGACAAAGGTGGGGGGAAGGCTGGTTTTGACCAGCTCGTCCAGGCTGGGAGACCAGTCAAAATCAGCTATTTCCAGCGAAGTGTTTATTTATTTATTTATTTATTTATTTCATTTTTTTTTTTTTTTTTGCAGCCATATGAAAACTAAATATATTTGATTCTATGAACCTCATAATATTTGGCAAATTTACAGATTTTTCATTGGACATATTTACTGTAGCAGCCTAGAAAAATGTAAACACATCGATAAAATCCTGTGCATTCTGACTCCCGAAAATGATGAAGAAGCCAATCAGTTTGGAACTGCCTATTTCAGCCTTTCAGCTACAATTTTCTGTGCAACATGCATCAGACAATCCATGAACAGTCTTTGACGAGTCAATGGACATCTTAGACTGGAGCTGTAATATTCACATCTATCCACCAAATTATAGCTTCATTTCTACCATGTTCATCCACTCCGACCAGTTGGAAATGGTTTACCCAGTGAGTAATGAGCCACTAGCCGCTTTTCCACTGTCGGGCCAACGTGAGCCAGTGCATTAAATGCCTCTCAGGAACAACGCCATGCAGCCCCATCATTTCACCAACAAAGAGAGTTTATCAGAAAACTAGAACTAAGAAATAAGTCACTGGAACTAGCGTGATCACAAAACAAACACAATAAAAGTGGTCATTTGTTTGGATGCTTTGTTAAATATTTAAATCTAAAAGCATCAATGTTTTATTATAATAAGTGATACTGATCATAATGAATTTTATCAGGATTGAGAATTAGTCAAAAAGAAATAAAGCATTATGAACATAGCCTGCTTATTCAGTCGAGTTTGTTTCTGTATATTAGTAGTCACAGTAGCCTATAAACATCACATTAAGATCTAATTATTATATATATATAGGCATAGGATACGCAGAGCTAAACTCTTGAGACGGCACTTATGAAAGATAAAATAAGTTAATAAATAAATGGACGACTGTGACAGAGAATAAGTAGCTATCGTTTGATTTCTTCAATTGGTCGCATTTACCATGTTTACTATGGTAATGTTAAAGCCTAGAGTGCATAGTCTTTTGCATGACTTATAAATATTTCTGCCTTGTATGGTGATTATAATCCACATCAGATCAAGTTATTTCAAACACACACTGAAAGTGAGTTTTGAGCTCAACTTATTTTTAAAAGTTTTTAATGCTAATGTTATAGCTGTTAGCTTTATGAAATGTTCTGCAGCGCAACACTCCAGACACAGAGAATCTCCGCGTATGTTCATAGCCACTCTTCTAGCCCCAGCTGGCCCGCTTTGGCCCAAGTTTTTCGTTGTGACCAAAAAACCGGGGCTGTTGGCCTCAAGGAGGCACCGACGAGGCACAATCAAACACCGGAAGAGACAGTGGAAATGCGACTGGCCCTGGCACGCACTAGCAGCTACTTAGAGCTCCGACTAGTCTACTGTCTACTGATTAGCTATAACAATTAGTTCACTGCTGTTTGTAGTCTACAACTATTTGGCCTCCAGCAGATGCCCCACCCCCAGTCTGTTCACCACCTCCACAGCTGGGTTTCACCATTAATCCGCCTAATAGACCCCATGGGATCAAAAGTGTCATTGAAACACAGAGAAAATATGAGCACCTCAAGACATTCTCATACTGGCAAATTGTTCATGCTTCTTATTTTAAAGTATTTTCCTTTCTATTGGCACCATTTCCTGCTCATTCCCAAGCTTATTCTGTCACTTTTGCCATTTCACAGGCTGTAGGATCATTTTCAATAAGCTAATGACGTGTAATTATTATTATTATTATTATTATTATTATTATTATTATTATTATTATTATTATTATTACAATTATTTTACTTAAAAAATGCTCTTGTGTTGTTGAACTGCAATGATGTAAATTTGAACAGAATGTAGATCATTTTTGATGAAGTGTCATTGACATTACTGTAATGTTAAACTTAATGAAAACCCTCATGCATGGATAGTATCTGCGCAGATGCAAAACTTTGAGACAAACAGCAGGTCTAATCATGCCTGTGGTCCCTAATGACACAAAATGTCATTACACACACAGAAGGAGGAATTCTGGGCTGTTCTCTCAGGGGTGTTAACAGCACATATTAACCACAAGCACACAGATGGACAAACAACATGAGTCGGACAGGGTCTGCTCTCACAGTGGTCTTCGAAATGACCAACAACCTTTTTAAAATAACTGTGAATAGAGGTATGAGTTGAAGCTTAGGCTGTATTTACTGCACTTTGGAAAGATCAAGGAGGTCAAAACTAGTTGTTCTAAATTATACTAGAACTGTGTTTCTCTCACATAACTGGAAACAGAGTAGAAGTTTATGACATTTAGTGCTGCTTGTGTAACAACTGTTCTCTCACGTGACTCTTCCTCCCAAAGGACCACATGAAGATGATGGTTTGAGCTCATCTATGTGACACGTTTACTGAGAATATGTGAGAAAACACCAAACAGACCAAACACTGATCATCTGGTGACAAAACTGCCATTGACCTCGACGGCTTCTATGAAATTGTGACTTAAAGAGTATTAAATCAACTTATATGCCCATCTTGCCGTGGGTGGCCCGGCAGGCCCGCCCATGAAAAAAAGCCATATGCGCAGTCTTGGGAGTACCCCCCGGCCTGTGAGGGGCAATGGGGCCAAGAGCCTTGGGAACTGGATGAGGCCGGTTGAGTGATTGGGAAATGAGCGACACCTGCTCGACCCACTGGTCTCGAGTCCCACTGAGGAGATGGAAGGATATAAAACAGGAGCAATGACAGTGAAGGATGAGAGAGGACCAGGCCTTGGATTTATTTTGTGTTTTGATTTTGTTTGTGCACAGCTGTTTGGTGTTTATTTTGTAATTAAAGTTTCTGTTTGATTGTCCGCCGGTTCCCGCCTCCTTTTTCCTGATGATTGTGAAGGTTTTATTGTTACAAGTATATTTAACTTATTAGCTGTGCACATCACAAACAAATCTGAAAGTAGCAAATACAGTTGTTGTGTCACATCAAAAATAAACTGCTGAATTTGTAGTTAAGCTGATCACAATTTAATAAAAACATTGTAAGTTGTGCTTTAATTTCCATTGTTATTCAAACAACAAATAAATTGCATACATAAATACATAAAGAACATTTACATTGTCAAATAATATTGTCAAAGTCTGAAAGGATAAGGCATAAGGTCCGTGGCTGCACACCCGAGTTTAGAAAACAGCGTTCACTTTATCCAAAACGAACTGAACCATAAGTGCTAGTGTGAAAGCCTCCCTAGAAATGCATAGTCTGAGGAAGGTGAGCATCTCTGAGTAAAACGTCACTGAGTAAAACATTACTGAGTAAAACATCACTGAGTAAAATGTCACGTTGTCATCTTCGACAGGGTGTGAATGCTGCTTCAGAACTGGCTTTAGACACAACTGCCCCTGGTTCAAATCTGATTATTTTGGAGACATATAATCACTTGAATGAATGAAACATTAGCAGAACAGGATTTTGTCCAAATCGTTTGTAAAGTCGCTCTGATATAAACTTTTGAATTCATGAACATGTTTGTATTTTCAAAAATGTTATTTGGTGTGAAATAAATGTCTAACTGCTACCAATAATATGTAAATGGTACTTAAGAAATTCTGTTACTTTTGGCAAACTGATGACAATTAATTTTGATGCACTGCCATTCAATTTTGTAAACTCTGAAAAGACTTACAGTTTACTGTAAAGTTCATAACTGTTCCACTTTAGGTAAATGCAGCACTCTTCACTGTCACCATTTACCCAGCCATCCAATCAATAGAGCAGTGGCGGAATAAATACTACACCAACCATCCAACAACAATGTGCACGTACTAGCACTACATTTTAGCAGGGTTGTGATAAAGAGTGGCACGGCCACCCTGAAATATGATTGCCACCCCAACTAGTTTCCCCAGCATAACTGGACTAGAGTACTGTCAATCTGGCAATGCCTGTATGCCATTGGATCAGAGTGTTGTCAGTTGCGCAATTTTCAATTGTCAATAGCGCTCAACAACACCATTAGATCAATGGGTTCTGTCAATATATGGCAACGTAATGCTTATTTATTTATAAATTTTTTTTTTTTTTTTTTAATTATTATTATTATTATTTTTGTCATGCAATAAACTTTTAAATATTAGTATAGTTAAAAAAAATAAAATAAAGAAAAATAAATAATAAAAAAAATAAATTCAGTATTTTGTTAGGATAGAACTTGGGGCAATCGAGAAATCATGCAATTTTACATAAAATGCTATATAATCGCATAGCTGGTTTCCTTCATGATGCTGGGAATTGGAATTGAGGTTAATCAGACCAGAGAATCTTGTTTCTCACAGTATGGGTGTCATTTAGGTGCTCTTTTGCTAATTTGAAGTGTGTTTTCATGTGTCTTCACTGAAGAGGGGATTGAATTTAGCCATTCTGCCTTAAGTCCCAGTTCAGTGAAGTGTTGCAGTGATGTTTGTCCTTCTGTAGATTTCTCCTATATCCACATATGATCATGGAGCTCAACTAGAGTGACCATCAGGTTCTTGTTCACCACTCAAACCAAAGCCATTCTCCATCAGTTGCTCAGTTTAGCCAGAAAGCCAGCTCTATATAGAGTCCTGTTTTTTTCAGTCGTCTTCCATTAAAGGTTAACAGAGACTTCATGTGGACATGTCTCTGTGAACCTTCAGTGAAACAGAATACTTTTCTGAAATCTTCTCTAGATGTGTGGCTTGATGCAAACCTGTTTCTGAGCTCTACAGGCAGTTATTTTGACCACAGGGCTTTGTTTTTGCTCTGATATGCATTATTGGCTTTTACACCTATTATTGAGATGTGTGCCTTTCCAATTATTATTCAATTGAATTTACCACAGGTTAACTTCATTCGAAGTGTAGTAACATTAACAAGCAATATGAATGCTACTGAGCTAAATTTCAACTTTCCCAGATAAGGGTATGAATACTTATGCAATGAAATCAGTTAAGTTTTCATTTTCAAGAAGTTTTCAAAGATGTGTATATATATATATATATATATATATATATATATATATATATATATATATATATATATATATATATATATATATATATATATTATGTAACCATACATCTATATCTACATATGGTGTATGGAGTGCACTACATATGTAAACCAAGGAGAATGGCACAAGCTAAAACTTAAATAGGGCAGATAACAAGGGGCAGACAGGTGAGGGGGATGATCTAATAATGAGAAACACCTGGAAACAATAAACCATCAAACACATGGGAAAACTAGGTAACAGGTCCTCCTTTCACCTTCCTTGTGCGTTCTCACAAAGTAGAACAACGGAAGTGGAGGGGCACGGGTAGGTACTGAGGAGCTGTTTAAAGATTGAAGTTGTTGATGAAATTCACTCCTTTTATATTACAAGATCTTTGTTCACATCAGACACCGTTGCTTGAGGAAGGCTGCATGTTGTTGTAGTCCTGCTATGGATGTTTCTGATAATAGAGTCAATCACTATCAGAGTCCTGGGCTTGGCTGCGCTCTGAGCTGAATGCCGCTGTCTACTTGACCTTGAGCACCTGTTAGTAGTGGTATTAGCTTCTGGCTGATCCAACAGATGTTTTATTCACATTTGGGGATTCCTCACCCACATTCATTAATGCTTCAAATCTGTTCTCAAGATGTATAAAGGGTGGTAGAATGCCAGTATTTACAAGCCTTGGCATAGTCGTATCTGGGGTAGAGGAGGCTACAGCAGCAATACGAGAAACTCGTGACAATCTGATGTCTCATTTTCCTTTGGGTCTTGCTCCCTGTTTGTGCCATCGATTAGTGTGGCAATCAGTTTCGGCTTGTTCCTCTACACTTGGTATAAACTGTTGAGATTCAGAAGATTCAAAGAGGGAGGATCCAGAGGAGGAAGGAGGGAGGATCCAGAAAGGAGACAGGAGGAGCAGGAGGAGCCCAGCTGGACTCAGGCCACAGCCATAATGTAAACTCACGGTGGAGTCGATGGAGGAAGCTGGCAACTCCAGGGGGCCTACCAACAGCAGAGGAGCAGGTGGTGGAGGAGACGGAGAGACAATGAGCCAGGGCAATGGTGATGATCTGGGGGTCCTATGTGGAGCAGATGGTGCCAGTGACCGACACAAATGCATGGATTCATGGTGGAGCCAGAGTGACAGAGGACTGAGGCGGAGGAAGGAGCCTAATGGAGCCAGGCGAAGCCGGAGGACAGGAGTCCCAAGGCACAGGATGGCCAATACCAAAACAAGGCAGAGTTTGAGGGATGAGGGAGCCTGCAGGAGCTTGTGGACTGCCTGGTCATTTCAGAGAGGAGGGAGCAAGGAGCCAACGGGTCTATGGGCCGAGGCAGGTCCAGGGCTTATGGGGCGGTCACACTGCACTTTTCTCTTCATTGACTTCCATTCATACGCATGCGAATGCGTCAGACCGGAAACGCAAGCTCATGCGAAAAATTTTGCATTTCGTTGCGTTCCAAAGTTCAAGTTTGGGGAACTCTGACCTGCGTATTCGCATCACGTGAAGATGTGGGACCATTAGAAGATCGATACGTCACTGCGTGACCTCTCTTTACAGAAATTCAAAAAGTAAGGAAGCAATATATAACTTTAGCTGTAGCCTGCGTCCTATTTTATATAATACATATTTAAAAGATTATAAAAATAAAATAAAAAAGAAGCTGCATAGTTCATAGTGTCAGTGGAAACAGGAACAGATGGTACATTTGAATGAGGACGTTTTATTTTTTTTTTTATTGCTTAGGGCATATTTATTTATACAGAGAGAGATAGAGAGAGATACAGAGAGTGCAATATAATAAGACGCTTTCGACCCCGTCGCAAAAGACACAATACAAGCACATATTAATCCATGTTGTGATAACTGTGGAGAGACCGTTTTGTCTGGCTCCCGCCCATTCGCAGCGACGTCCGAAATAATTTAGCACGTTTAAAGTCTAGTGTGACCTCCCCTTTAGAGGCTGGAGGTGGAGTCAAAGGAAATTCCATCCACAGCCAGAGGATGGCAGTTCCGCAGAGGTTGCAAAGCATAGATGGTGGGCTTAAGGTGAGCAGAGAGGCTGCCAGACGACAGCTGATGAGAAGGCAGGAGAGGGTGGGAGAGCGGGCATTTGTGAGCCTCCATGCTTTCAAGCCAGAACTTAAGCATACACAGCTCACGTTCAGCTATGGTGCAGGGGGTGGGGCTCCTCTCTGCACTCACACCATCTGCAGCTTTCTCCCTCGTGGCAGGTGTTGTTGCTGGCTCACACACCTTCACCTCATTCAGCAGCTCTGGATCTGCAGTGATCCTCAGCACTGTTGCTCCATGCGGTGATTGCTCGTCGGTTGTGGCAGGCTCTGGCTCTCCATCAGCGGTGGGCTAGGGCATGCTATCCCCACAGTGGGGAGATAGTGGACTGGGCACTGGGTTAAAAGTGGAACTAGAGTATCCAATTCAGATCCTTTTCCTATTTAGCGCCTAAACTCTGGAATAACCTACCTAACACTGTTTGGAAGGCAGACACTCTTGCAGTTTAAACCTAGATTAAAGACCCATCTCTTTAATCTGGCTTACATATAACACACTTATACACTTCTAATAACCAAATCCATTAAAGGATTTTTAGGCTGTATTAATTAGGTAAACCGGAACCGGGAACACTTGCTACATCGTTAGAAGAATGGCATCCTCACTAATTTTTGTCTCTCTCTTATTCCGAGGTCACCATAGCCACCAGATCCAGTCTGTATCCATATCAGATGGTCACCCGGATACAGTACATATCCAGACCAGATAGTGGCTCAGCACCTGGAGAGGAATTCTACAGCCCTGAAAGACAGCGGAGATCAGTACAACTAGATGATACCCAGATATAGATCCCCTGTAAAGACATATAAATAAAGGTGACTTGACTTGACTTGACTCTACAAAGGCAGGGAATTCCTCAAGGGCCATCTTCAGACAACGGCACTCTGCACACAGGCTAGAACTTAAATAGGGTGGATAACTAGGGGCAGACAGGTGAATAGGATTAACAAATAATGAGAAACCTGGAAACAAGGAAACAATAAACAATAAACCATCAAACACATGGGAAAACTAGATAACAGGACAAATGGGGAGTGAAAAACACAACACAGACTGTCCAGAATGTGACTCAAAACCTGTAATGTGATCCTAACTGTGAGATGTTGCAAAAAAATATGATCACTGAAGTTTTTGATCATGCTGATTTGTCCAAAGTGAAGTTTAGCCAATATCTTGTTTTTATTCAGACTAGTTAAATTTAATAATAATAGGCAAATAATTTAGGGCTACCAAAATATAAAGAATGCCTGTCCGAAGGGATGTTGTGAGCCCTGCATTGTAACAGGCGTCATCACCCAGTGAATGGTTTTGGATTCTCAAGGTTTTTTTTTTTTTTTTTTTTTTTTTTTTTTTTGCAAAGAGATTATCATAATTGATAATCGTTAAAGCAAAAATTACAATATTACAGTAAATAATTAATATTGCAACCACCCATCCTAGAAACAGGCTACAAAAGCCCTAAGAACAACCCAAAACATGCTATCAACAATCTAGCAGCCACTTGGAACACCATGGAAACAGCATAACAACGACCAGGCAGCACATCACATCCAAACCTTATGTAAGTTTTGGATTGGCAAACATCTGTCACATCTGTTTTCTTCAGAAATGTAGTGGGGGGGGGGGGGGGGGGGTAATTTATGCTTCCCCAAAGCAGACACATTATTTTGGTGCAAAAAGCTGTAAAAAACACAATGTTAGAAACAATAACAACAATGATCACTATGAACTTGTCTAACCTCAGAGTTTTGGCATTTTCTCTGCATTCATATTTGCTCACAAGAAGACATAGAAGTTCTCTTTCAGGACTCTTGAAAATGTATCAAACATCCTCAGAGTGTTGCTCGCCAGCTGGCTAGAGATGCAAGTAATTAAGGTTCTAAACACAACATGAATCATATATTTATTGGTGGCTACAGCATCTTTCTGCCACCATCAGACACGTATATTTCATAAGCTTTTGCACATTATTGAGCCTGGTTTCTCACAAGGTTTTTTTCTCCATTCTGTCACCGATGGAGTTTCGGTTCCTTGCCGCTGTCGCCTCTGGCTTGCTTAGTTGGGGTCACTTCATCTACAGCGATATCATTGACTTGATTGCAAATAAAAACAGACACTATTTCAACTGAACAGAGATGACATAACTGAATTCAATGATGAACTGCCTTTAACTATCATTTTGCATTATTGAGACACTTTTTTCCAAATGAATGTTGTTCAGTGCTTTGACGCAATGTATTTTGTTTAAAGCACTATATAAATAAAGGTGATTGATTGATTGTTTATTTCAGAACATGTTTGCAGCACCCGAATGACTGTGGAAAGAATATAACAGCACACCTATGACATAATCTATTGCTGCTCTGGCACCTCATTAGATATATCACATATATCAGTAATCAGGTCGAATCCTTAAATTTCAGATTTCAGCATCGTTCACATGTACTTTTTTTTTATTTTTTTGCATCCATTGATCCAACTGGCTTATCATCAGGTGCACAGATAAATGTCAAAAGCTGTGTATCTGGTGAAGATAGACCTTTAGCAGCAACACTGACAAATGAGCAACAAGACGACTGATAAGAATACTGCAACACAAATGCTTGTTACAAAATAAGAACTAATATATTATCACTTGGTTAATGCTTGAAACAAGTTGGAAAAAAATACTGTTGTACAATTTATTAGCAATTAAATTGTGTTCACATTTAATAATTCATTTTATAGTAAGTATACATTTGGCAGACATTTTGCCATTACTCTTGTCCCCTGAGAACTGAACCCTTGGTCTCAGCATTATTAACTTTAATGTTTAAAGTTTGCAATATTTCTGATAAATAAGGTTATTAGACTAGACCCAGTGAAAGAAAAAGAGAGAGAGACAAAAGGAAAATGTAGTAAGAATTTTCTGACTGGAAATGACCCATTAATTTTGTGGACAATTTCTGTTAACCCTAAAGCACAAGCTATGCGTGGCAGAAAATACAGGTACAATAGGTACAGGAAAATACCTTTATATACAGTACATTGTTCCCAATGTTTATGGAATTATTTTACATTGCATGTTGCTGTAAAATTATTTTGATTGGTGTGACCAACTGCATGATATCAATTTGTATGATATGAGTTTGTAAATATAAAATAGAAAATGTGCAAAACTCCACTTTAGTCAAAAAAAAAAAAAAAAAAAAAAGGTTTTTAATTATCCAAATAACATAACTATATTTGTGAATGTATATGATATCAAAAGAATGTGTTAAATAAACTGCTCAAAATACCTCATGTGTGAAAGACCACTTATCTAATTTAGCATGATATTGGACAGATACTGCATGAATTAGTCATGATTTGTAGAGCTCTTTTTTTTTATATATATATATCTTTTTTTCTTTACAGCACATACATACATAGGCTATAATTCAAGCCTTTGGAATGTGCCAAACATGATGATTGATCATTTTAATTACTGATTTGTTAAAAGACACAGCTATTTCCCTTTGAAACCATGAGATTATTATTATTATTATTATTATTATTATTATTATTATTATTATTATTATTATTATTATTATTATTATATTTATTTTATTTTATTTTATTTTTCTCACAATGCCAAGGAGCTAAAAGCTATGTAGTTTTTTACTACTTCACAAAATGGAGTTGTGATCAGTCAATAAAATGACCTTTAGAAAGCTCCTTGCATTTTCCTGTAGTGCAGGACAAAAGCAGACAAGATGGAGAGCTCTTTATCACATTGGTCTCTAAGAGCCTCATTGCTGAACTATCGCCAATTCGGACAGAACTAAAAAGTGAAAGCCTTTGTCAGATAAATTGTCTCTAATACTAATCCCCTTTCATACCAGCTTGTTCTCACTCCCTACAAAATCGGAAAGTAAAAAAAAAAAAAAAAAAAAAAAAAAAAAACATGCTTCTAAGGGAATTGCACAACTGAAATTCTCTTGCCACGAAGTCTATCAAAGCTGGCCGGTTTGCTGTGAAGACCTAGAGCTGCTACAGGCTTCCATAACTTTTACACAAGTTATCAGCCTAAGGCCTGTTTTACAGCACACATATTTATTTCAGCTCTCGTATTAACAGGTTACAGCATTTACACTGTCCTCTGTAGCATTATAGTTGCAAGTTGTTTCAGCACCGATTACATTTTTGTGTCTTGTTCTGCCTATAACATATTGAACATAGCAGAAAAACAAGAAAATTCAGTGTCAATATATGCAATATAGAATTTTATGAAGCAATGGTGTATAAACATGTTTCTAAACAGTAAATGTAATTGAATTCAGACAATTTAAATAATTTATAGCTAAACTCTGAGGTTTGGCTTCTGCTCTTTGTGGAATTTAGATTTCACAATTATCAGATCGGCTAATGGTCTACTCCTACTAATAACTGTTTAATGTATGGCCATTATTAAATTAAACACTTAATGTACTAACCCAGAAATCACTGTAAACGGCAGAAACTCTTCAGAGCACCTGAGAGGAGATAGTGTCACCCGAGGACCTCAGATGATGCCAACCCTGATACAACATACAGAACTACCAAATTTTACTGTAAGTGTGATTGCATTATATATATATATATATATATATATATATATATATATATATATATTGTTATACTATGTTAATAGTGATCATCGTCTGTTTGATTACATCTTAAACTGATGTTTCCATACATTTCTATTACATACTGTACAAGCTATTACTAAAAGTTGTAGAAATTTTATTTGCTTTAGAGTTGCTTCACAAAGATTTGTATCGTAAAATAAAAATAAAAAAAACACTATACAAATGAACTTGAATGGAATTGAATTGTTAGTTTCGATCCCATTTTGGTTTTCTTAAAACAGTTTATTGCTGGGATTATTCAAAAACCATTTGTACTTTCAAACTTAAAAACATTTTCCATCGTCCTGCATTTGTCTCGTTCAATTATGTTTTAGAACAGTGTGAAGCTCAATATGTAATTTAAAAAATGTATATATAATAATAATAATAATAATAATAATAATAATAATAATAATAATTTTCTACTGTATGAACAGTTCTTCTCCGAGTCCTTTGGATTGTTTGGTGGCAGTATTAGTTTGATGAAGAATGATGAAGTCAAATGAGTATTGCAGAAAGCCTTGAGCAAGATTGCAGATGTTATTTCCTATTATCAAAACTGCAGATGCTGGTTTAATACAAAACCAGTTCAGTGTGTTGCCCTGCAGGACAGGAAACAGCTTTCATTCAAAATAGATTTGCAAATGTTGAAAAATCTGAGAGACACTGCACATTTTACATCTCTCCTTTGTTTTACACAACCAGTTCAGGTCTTGGAGTCTCTACTAATGAGCTGATGATCTGAATCAGGTGTGTTTGATCAAGGTGACATGGAAAACATGCAATGTTGTGGGGCCTCCAGGAACCTGTTTGGGAACAACTATTATAGATGGTTTCAGTAACATCATGTTTTACCTAAAATTACCGAATGAAAAATGCAAAAAAGGAACATCGCAATAAGTTCCCCTGTCATGAAATAGAGGTAATGTCCCCAATATACTGGTCAGTGATGCAATAGTTTAATGTGGATATTACATAATTGATAGGTTACAATGACAAGGGACAATAGATTATAAAAAATTTTGAATTTCCCTGAATTTACAAATCCTTGGGAACTTTTGGGATAACACAAGTAAAAACATCTTGAAATATATCACTCAGGCTTTGTTGGTTCTCAACATAAAACTATATATATATATATATATATATATATATATATATATATATATATATATATATATATATATATATATATATATGTATAAGTTAAAACATAGTCAAAACATACGTTTTGATAAGGTTAAGTTTGATTCTTTGTAATTGTGATTACTTTGGCTCACATTTAACAAAAAGACACCAATTATCAACAAATTAAAGTACTTCATAAGACCAATCAAAAAATATTTAAGTGAACTGTTGGCCTTCTGGAAAATGTTTTAATTTACTGTACATGTGCTCAATACTTGGTAGAGGATCCTTCTGATTTAATTACTGCCTCAATTTGAAGTGCCATGGAGGTGATCAGTTTATGGCACTGCTGAGGTGGAATGGAAGACCAGGTTTCTTTGACAGTGGCCTTCGGGTCATCTGCATTTTTTGATCTTTTGTTTCTCACTTTCCTCTTGACAATACCCATTGATTCTCTCTGCGGCTCAGGACTGGTGAGTTTGCTGGCCAGTCAAGCACACCAACACCATGGCCATTTATCCAACTTTCGGTGCTTTTGGCAGTGTGGGCAAGTGTCAAATCCTGCTGGAAAAATGAAATCTGCATCTTCAAAATTCTGGTCAGCAGAAGGATGCATTAAGTACTCCAAAGTTTCTTGGTAAAAGGGTGCATTGACTTTGGTTTTCAAAAAACACAATGGACCAACACCAGCATTGCATGACAGCATGACATTGCACCCCAAATCATCACAGACTGTGGAAACTTAACACTGGACTTCAAGCAACTTGGGCTATGAGCTTCTCCACCCTTCCTCCAGACTCTAGGACCTTGGTTTCCAAATTAAATACAAAACGCCCAGTTCTTCTTCTCCTTAACCCAGGTAAGATGCCTCTGATGTTGTCTGTGGTTCTGGAGTGGCTTAACAAGAGGGAAACAACCACTGTAGCCAAATTCCTTGACACATCTGTATGCCTTGACCCCAGCCTCAGTCCATTCCCTGTGAAGTTCACTCAAAGGATTTTACTTGACAATCATCATAAGGCTGTGGTTCTCTAGGTTGGTTGGCATCTTTTTTTCCACACTTTTTTCCTTCCACTCAACTTTCTGTTAACATACTTGGATACAGCACTCTGTGAACAGCCAGCTTCTCTGGCAATTAATGTTGGAGTAATGTGACTTACCCTCCTTGTGAAGGGTGTCAATAATTTTCTTTTGGATAACAGTCAGATCAGCAGTCTTCCCCATGATTGTGTAGCATATTGAACCAAACTGAGAGACCATTTTGAAGGCTCAGGAAACTTTTGCAGGTGTTTTGAGTTGATTAGCTGATTGGCATGTCACCATTTTCTAATTTATTGATATAAAAAATTGGTGGGTGTTTGTTAAATGTGAGTCAAATTCATCACAATTAAAAGAACCAAAGACTTAAACTACTTTAGTCTTTTGTCAATGAATGAATGAATGAATGAACAAATTACTGAAATAAATGAACTTTTCCACAATATTCAAATTGAGTGAATGAGATGCACCTATATATATATATATATATATATATATATATATTGCATTTATTTTTTACTTGTATTGTTCTACATATAATATTTTACAGCAGGTAATAGTCAGTTTTAGAATGATTTTAATATGCAACAGATTATCAAAATTAAAACAACACAGAACATAATAATATTTTCAGGAAACAATCATTACTATATATATATATATATATATATATATATATATATATATATATATATATATATATATATATATATATATATATATATATATATATATAGTCTATATAAAAGTCTAAATCAAATGTAATGTAATAAATTTAAATCTCTTGTAAATGGGTAAATATAGCTTAATATAAATTTGTTCAGGAAACAAAGCATGCATGTGGTTTATTTTATTTTATTTTATTTATATATATATATATATATATATATATATATATATATATATATATATATATATATATATATATATATATATATATATATATATATATATATATATATATATATATATATATATATATATATATATTATTACTATTATTATTATTATTCTTTTTTTAGGCAGAAATGTGCTAGACAGGCGCAAGGACTGTTGTGATTTAATAGTACATCCCATAAGCAAAACTGAGTTAAACTCTGCCTATCATCTCCGCTCTGGTATATGTGTGCCCCTCCACGCTGTTATCTGAGCATCCACACTGTGCTTGTTGTTAAGATCATGGACAAATGGAGCAAATTGTCTTTGGCGAGTTGGACCTCAAGACTCACCATGTTTGGGAACATAATCCTGAACAGATTGCACAAAAGGCTGAAAGACAAATGATCAGTGTGTGGACATTTGCAGGTGAGGTTCAATGGCTCAGAATAACCCAGTTCAAAAAGTGTACAGAAATTATCTAGTTTATGTAAAAATGCTACAAATACATCAGATATGCACATTAGCACTAGGACAGAAAATAAAATCTGCATTTGCAAGCAATAGTTTTGTTTTCTTGATTCTACACTCTAAAAACTGCTGGGTTGAAAACAACCCAATTTGGGTTATTTTGACAACCCAGCGCTGGGTCAAAAAGGGACGAACCCAGCGCTGGGTTATTTTAACCCAACCAGTTGGGTTATCACATTTAACCCAGCCTGCTGGGTTGCCATTTTTTATGGTTTAAAATGACTATATTGCAGGGTTTAAAAAACAGAGCGGGTGTTTTTTATCACTGTATTTCAGAAGGAAAACTACTGTATTTAGAAAATGTTCGATATCATTTCGCATGTGCTTGATAAGGCAGCATTTGTGAGCTCAGCGCCGCTCTGCAGCCGTTACCGGAGAAACCTACCTCCCCCGCTCTTAGCGCCTCCTGCTGGCAGAAAATAAACTCGCAGTGCAGCCATGTGGGGAAACAATGCATTTCTACGTTAAAATTAACCCAAATTGAGCTAGGCATTAAACCTACAAATGTTGTTCATTTTAAATATCACTTTTACACACAAATAATAATTATCAAAAGGAAAATATTTATTAAAAACAAGAGAAAAGTCAAAAAGTAACATGTTAGAAGAAATGCAGAAAAGGATGGCATTAAAAGCTACAGAGTTCATAAACAAAGCATTGAACATTTGATGAATAGAACTGAATTAGGTTTTTTTCCAACTATTCTGGCATGACAGTACACAAATAAATCACAACATTAACTTTGATATTATAACATTTAACAGACGCGTGTGTGTGTGTGTGAAAGAATGTGAGCAGGTGTATGAATGACAGAGTGTAAACTCTTCTACTAAACAACACAGAAAAAGCATTTAACTTTTTTTTTTTTTAACAAATTATACACTTACAGTTTGTTTCATAGTCCATGAATACAGATCATGCATCACGGTCAATTTTCATGATCTCTTTAGCATAACTGATGTAATCATGAAGAAACCCCATCAGCACAGCATGTGACATCTTCTACATCATCCAGGGCAGCGTCCTCCTTTAAAACCACCGCTGCATCAGTTTAGGGGAAAGAAGATTATCCTCTCTGACCAGGATTCATCCCAGTCACCGCCTGTTCTTCATCAGTGGCCTAAGAGAAACACATTTGAAAAAATTAAACATTTAATTAAACTATCCATTTTCAGGTAGAGGTGTATTCACATCCGTAAGGATAGGTAAATAATCGGTGTTAAAGTTTCAACACTTTGTGTGGTTGTTTAATGTCTGTCTATCACAGCTCTCATGAAGTCTATAATGGCAGCACTAGTGTGAGGACAGGTGATATTGTTTAAATAAATATCGCTTTCAGAAAGCTTCTTTACTGAAACATTAAAACAGTCATGACATTCACATACCTCACAAATGTTCATGTACGTTGAGGGCTGCTCTTCAAACCGTTAGTTCACCAAATAATTAATGTTCATAATTTACTCTCCCCATGTTTTTCCAGACTCATACAAACTCTGCTCATTTTTTGGAAAAAATATGAATATATTTAATATTCTCTTTTTGTGTCCTCCATTGCTGGTCTGGGAGACCAGTATTTTATTTTGAACATACATGTTTGCTATCATATAATTTAAAATGTATTCATATATAAATATCAGAATTTACTTCTAAAATAACTCTATATTTATGAAGCTTGAAAATACTGATTATCTAAACTATAAATGGATTAACAAATATTATGAGAAAACTAAAAATATATTAATTTATGTTGTAAAGACAGACAAAAGTCTTATAGGTTTGGAATGACTTGAGGGCAAGTAAATTATTTTTTGTGTGAACTTTACCTCTAAGAGCGAAGACCAAGAATGATGACTCTCCAAATCAGACAAGACAACTCCAAACTTGGTTTGATTTCTGCAATAAAAAACACAGACATCAATGGTCTTAATGAAATGAGCACGTAATCACACTTTTGTTGCATCAAAATGTGAAGTAAACTGGCAGGAGACAACAGAAAAATTTATTTTCTAAAAATAACTTACATAAAATCTCAAAGGAATGATGCTCTCCCATGTCTCTTGCTTTTAACATCTACAAAAACAAATATTATTTTACTCTTAGTAAAACACAACAACAGCTGATAACATGAAATTATGAAGTTTACTTGCCTTAAATGATCTTTCCCTCTCTTCCAAAGAAGCTGAGAAAACCACCTCCTCACACAAGCAGACTTGTGTGTCCTTAACTCCAGTTAGTTTGAGTTCTGCAAAGAGGGACATCAATGGTTTCAATAAAATATTAACATATACATACATATATATACATACACACACATACAGACATATATATATATATATATATATATATATATATATATATATATATATATATATATATATATATATATAAAATCACACTGTTTTTGCATCAAAATGTGAAGTTAACAGGCAGGACACAACATAAACATTAATTTTCTAAAAAAAAAAAAAGTAATAATAACTTAACTTACATCAGTCTCAAAAGAATGAAGTTATCTTGTCTCTGGATTGCAACATCTACAAAAACAACATTATTTTAGTCTTAGTAAAAATAAAGATAACTTGATGTTATTCTGAAGTTTACTCTCCTTAAACCGTCTGTCCCTCTTCAGAAGAACACCTCCTACTCATCCTCACACAGGTCTGTGATTCCTCACACAAACAGCTTCTGTGTCTTTAACTCTCGGCGCGAGGACAATGAAGACAGGAGCTGGACAAGTCTGAAATATTACATGTAAAACATACTTTTAACAGTTACCACTTCAACAGCCTCAAAATAATTATGCTAGTCTTTACTACACAATGCCGTTTCCTTTAGGAGACAAACATACATTCAGTTTAACCGCGAAAAAAAAGACAAATTCACATGACCATAACCGTGACCATAACCGTCTGTTAACGCCTAAAAAAGTACAGATAATGTAAAACCTTGTGTAAATATGACAAAATACATTCACAGACGTTATATTAAAAGTACATCCTCTGTTCAGTACCGTTACATGAGGCAGTTAAGACCTCCGTGTCTGAGGCGAAAACCGCGTCCGTTTTATTTTAAAATATATATATATAACGTTAAGCTCCTTTGTTTCCGCCTCATAAAACCTTCCGCCTTTCATACAACCGGGTAAACAATAAAAGATAACTTTACATTTTGAATATTTACTTACCATAGTCTTTCACTCGCTTCTCGCTTCTATCACGCTGAGAAAATGGCGGCTGCTCGCACTGGAGACATACGATCTTGACGTGACGTGCGTGCTCTCCTTCACGTCCGCGTCCTCAACCCAGACCGCTGGGTTAAAAATTTTTTTTTTTAAACCTTATTTTCAACCCAAACTTGGGTTAAAACATCCCAAAGTCCTATCCAACGGCCTCAACCCAGCAGTTGGGTTGAAAAAACAACCCAGCGTTTTTTAGAGTGTATTTAAGCAAAATATTATATTTGGATGATCTCAAATCATGTATGAGAACATGACCATCAGGTTTCACCCATACTTGTGCCTTGAGTGTTGCTACCATCAAAGCACAAGAGAATCTCAAATTATGGTGATACAATTATAGTATGTGCATATGTGCAATGAATAAACAAGCAAACACAAATGCATAAAGTAAAATGCAAAGAAGTGTTTTCATTAATTTAATTATGCATTTATCTAAGACTGTAAATGAAGATATGGCTATTGAAAATCATCCTATCCATTTGGTAAATGCATCTACAGAGAATGAATCATCAGTCCTTTTTTTATTTTCTTTTTTTCTGCTAATATGACAGTTTACTTAACAGCAAACCAAAGATTTTAGAGCTCTCGTGTTATAATCCTTAATTAGACTGACAGGACAGCTGATTCAGTGGTTGCCTAGCAACATAAAAAATGCAGTGCACTGCTCTTTTCTAAATTAAGAAATGTCAACCAAAAAATGGCAGTGCCTTGCATTTTCAATCCTAAAAACACATTCTGTCTGATTGGGGCCTGGGGCTGTCTACCTTGAACGAGACAAAGCAAACATTGCAAATCATTTGAACTTTACTTCAGTACATCTTAAATGGAATGAGGCATCAGTTTACTGTTGGGTATTTATCGTGTATTATGTCGCATCACATCGTGCCATGGCGCTCGCGTCTGGTGTAGACACGGTGTTACACTCAGATGCTTGGAATAAAAGATCTGTCCCTACTTCTATTTGACAATTCTTTAAATTTGTTCCACATAATTCCACAGATTTTTCCCAAAATCTGAGCAAAAAAAGATTCAATTTAATGTGCATTTCACTTGCATAAGAGATTTTGCCAAATGCATTAATCATGATGAAGCTGTAAGTATACATGAGTATTTGTAAGTGTTTCTTGTTTGGTTTGGTACTGTGTCATCACTACTTTCATTGTATCTCCTTTAGTTATGCTAATTGGAATTTGTTAGAATTATCTATTGTGACTTTTTTTTTTTTCTTGGAATCTACATAAAACAATAAAATTAATAAATAAATAAAAAATGTGCCACTGTTTCCAAAAGACAAGACACTTAAACTGTATCACAAAGCAATACCAAAGAGTATATACAGATAGTGCTAAAGCATCTTTAATGCTCACACATTGTGTGACACCGGTGGAGATGATGGTGGGAAGCGGACAGGGGGCAGGGGGTGTAAAAAAAAAAAAAAAAAAAAAAAAAAAAAAAGAAATGAAAATACTTGTCTGGCTCCACAGAGGCAATAACAAGCTTCTCACTATTATGAAAGGCAAGGCAGTGGAGGGTTTGGTCCCACGAGACATCATAATGTGTTTTTACTGCAGCTCTTTGACAACTGCAGCCATGTATCCAACTCTCCAGTCATGATTTCCTCCACCTTTTATTCATATTGTATCAGTTTTATTGCTGAAAGGAGAACATGGGATTCACAAATCTCATCTGTACCCTTATGCAGTCACGCAAGACAAGTTTGCTTTTAGTGCAACCCACCTCTACATGCAGTACATCTTATAAGATACCTCTAAATGATATAGGCATTATGTGATCAGAATAGATCAGTTAGACTGCTGCTTCTCAATTTTTGGACATCAAGTTGGTGACACAGCTATACAGTGTATGTACAAAAGTAAACTAAATATCCTTAGAATCCAAGCTTGGTATGAACTGCATATGCCAAATAATAAACTCAATTATGAATGCAGCATCCAGTTATACAAATAGGAAAGCTTTGTTTGTTTGTTGGTTTCTAAATGTCTCTTAAATTTCAGTGGTTTCAATCATCTCTTTAGGCAATAATTCATAGTGAACAATGCATTACATTCAGCATAAAACATATCTATCCTTGTTGCAAGTGAACCTGTGTTCTATGTCTGCAGCATTACCTTGCAATGTTTTGTACATGGTTCACTGTTAATCAATTATTTTCAAACATGTCACTCCTGGCCCACACTGACATCTGATTAAACTGAGTAGAAACTCAGTTTAAATTTGAGTATACACCAAAATAACTTGTTTATTGGAACACACGTGCTTTGTAATAAAAAAAAAAAAAAAAAAAAAAAACTGGAAGTGCTTCCTCTGCCTGATCTCATAATTATTTGTTGGTATTTATTCATAAAGTTTACACATACACTTCTCTATGTTTGAATACATGCTCATGATACAATATGGATGTTTTGACAATAATTACATTAATACATTATGCTATTATATGTTCATTTTATTGTAGATTTAATTATGATATTTTAAAGTTAAGATCATTTTATAGTGGATTTGTAATTGTATGTTGTTGTTGTTGTTTTTTGTTCGATTTGAACGTCCGACCTCATATGTTCCTTCTATAACGATGAATGACATCAGTGTGTGCTGATGGCAAAGTTCTTCCTTTATCACTCAATTTGGGCTGATATATCAGTGAACTGTCCTCCACATGATTGAGGAGAGGAGTTTGTCTGTGCCAAAGCAAGCAAAATTAATGACCCTTACAGGAAGGAATGCTAATAGCCATCTCACTGCTGCAGGGGGAAAATGGTGTTTGTGTTGTCCATCAACATTAGTGTGAACTAAAGAGAGTGAGTGAAACGACAGAGATAGAGAAAGAGAAAAATAAAGTGGCTTCAATGGACATTCTTAGATTAGAGCAAAATAGATAGGGGCATCAGGAGTTAAAAAATTTATTCTGGTAGCACACTTGATAGACCCAGTTTTCAGCTTTTTTAAAAGAAACCAAAATATTTGTAAAATTAGCATCATGTCAGATAAAAAAAAAAAAAAAAAAAAAAAATGTTTGGTGGAATTGTTCTTCTTAAGCAAGATGGTCAACATTACTGGCCAAGTTGGCAAATCGGAGGCCATCTTGTTAACACATTCTGGCAGCTATTTACATCATACAAATACAACTCAGCCAGTCTGGGTTTAGCTAGCTAGCTTAAACTTAAATATATATAAAATATATTTGTGTGATATAATAAATGTAGGTTCTTCAGCATAAAAAAAAAAAAAAAAAAAAAGCTTTTTTACATCTGTATTTTGTATTTTGTGAAAAATAGGGACATCCCATAGGCGTAATGGTTTTTATACTGTACAAACTGTATATATAACTGTATATACTGTATATATTCTATCACTGTAAAAACTGTATATACTGTATATACTGTATATATATCACCCTTCACCAACCCTACACCTAACCCTAACCCTCACAGGAAACTTTGTGCATTTTAACTTTCTCAAAAAAAAAAAAAAAAAAAAAAAAAATATATATATATATATATATATATATATATATATATATATATATATATATATATATATATATATATATATATATATAATATTTATGATGTATAAGCGTTTTGAAAAATGGGGACATGGGTTATGTCCTCATAAGTCACCCTCTCCTTGTCATACCCATGTCATTATACAGAGTTGTGTCCTGATATGTCACAAAAACAAGAGCACACACACACACACACACACACACACACACACACACACACACGTGTGTATTAAGTTGATGTTCCTCCAACATAACAATTTGAATTTGGAACTAAATTGTGCCCTGTCTTTCAGAGTAGAATGAATAATAATTAATCACCTACTTTTTATGTGCTTTAAATATTTTGAATTATTTAGAAAGCTTTAGATGTGTTAAAATTTCCATCGCACAAGCCTTATGATAACCACATTACTTTTGTCCACAATTCATAAATCAATGGCGTGGATCTACAGCTGTGAGGTAAACTCCCCCAGACACATTAGACTGGAGAACTACAGACAGAATCCATTAAAAAGAAATTACGAAGAGAAATGCATGAGTCACAGCTTGAATGAATTCTGAATGAGCTGCAGAAGAAATAAGACAACTTAGAGAGTATGCCTTAAACGTATTTACATTTTTATTTGAAACAAATACAAATCAAATACAATCAAAAACAAAATATTTATTTATTTGGGCATATTTATTTGTTTTGTTTTGTTGTTTCTCCTTTTTTAACTGTTGATTGGCACTTGAATAACATATACAAGCTGAATAATTTAAACATATATATATATATATATATATATATATATATATATATATATATATATATATATATATATATATATATATATATATATATATATATATATATATATAATGTGGTCTTGCGTAAGAAAGGGCTTTTTGTTTGTTCGTTTGTTTTTCTTTTATACCTCACAGTATAACAGGTCAACACCATGGTACAGTAATATGAATATGATAAGGATTCAGTATAAAAAAATAAAAAAATAAAATAAAAATATTATAGTATTATTATCTGATACATCCTACTGTCCCAAGGTACTGTCACAGTGGTTGGTATAAGGACACTTACAAACTACAAGTCTGCGAGTTTCACCAAGATAAAATGTTACCAACCATTTTATTTAGAATTAAATTGGATCTCTTTTTACAAACCACTCTGACACTTTATTTTTGGGAAAGTGGCTTGCTTGCTTAGTATTCAACTAATCATCTGTATGGAAATCCCAAAAGTTATTGAGATATGCACACTGCATCACAGAGAACATCCACTTTCATACCACCTCCTGTATCTGCCGCAGAGTCGAGTAAGCCAGCAACTCTTGATATATTATGCTCTGAGTGATAGTAATTGTACAACATTCATCCTTCCCAGGAAATGGCAGGAGATATGGAGAGAAGAGGGATAGCAGTGAAAGGACTAAAGGTCAGTAGAATCTTGGTATGGAGTTGATCTGTCTGTGTTTGCTCTGTGAAAGGTGAAAGAGGTTTAATTTTTCTAACCCCTGCATATTTACGCTGACATCTTGTTATGTCTCATGGGAGATTCATCTACGGATGCATCCTCAACTTTTAAGCCTATTAGTAAAGTGGCATGTTGTTGAATGCTTTTCTGAATTGCTGATTGTGCATATATTTATTTTATTTTTATTTGTAACCATGAATCACAAAACCAGTCTTAAGGGTAAATTTTTCTAAATTGAGACGTATACATCATCCGAAAGGTTTATTAGGATCTGACCATATTTGACAGAGATACAACTATTTGAAAATCTGGAATCTGAGGGTGCAAAAAAATAAAAAAAAAATAAAATCTAAATACTGAGAAAATTGCAGTTGAAATTGTATTGAACTTTTAGCAATGTATGTTACTAATAACAAAATAAGTTTTAATATATTTAAGTTAGCAAATTTACAAAATATCTTCATGGAACATGATCTTCCCTTAATATTGTAATGATTTTTGGCATAAAAGAAAAAGCAGTAATTTTGACCCATACAATGTTTTTTGGCTATTGCTACAAATATACCCCATCGATTTAGTTTTGTGGTCCAGGGCAGGGACGGACTGAGCCTAAAAAACGGCAATCGGCGCGCGTAAACTCGACAACAACAATAACGCCTGGCATGAGTGTCACAAGACTTTAATTGTGATACCATACCATCCAAATTATAGCAAAAGCACTGATGTTGAGTAGATGTTGAGCTGGAGTGGGTGTCTTTCTCTGCTCTTGGTCTAAGCTCAACCTGAATAAACAACGATGGAATGGATTTTTTTTTTTTTTTTTTTTTTTTTTTACAGATTTTATTCCAAGATAGCATGGAATAATTTATATAATATGCTGTTATAACAGCATATTATACAATATATTCCATGCTGTCTTAAAATTAATTTATTACTTAATAATCTTAATTTATGCAGTAATTAATTAATCTTACTGTACATAATAATACCACATCTAAATGAAAATACACCATTACAAATGTAACTTCTGTATTCAAAATCGTCAAAGTTTGTGTAAGCATTAACTGTAATGTAACCAACATTTTTAAAAGTAAAAGCACAACATATTTCTTAATATTAGCTACTGCATGTGACATTTTACAGCTAAAATGTTGAAGTTTAGCTGTTTTAACTACTGTAATCATTAAAAATGTAGCAACCTGAATATCACTTCCTAACATCATTCCTAGCAAGTAACTCTCTTTCTCCTCTCATGTTCCAGACTTGGATCTGGATCTGCCTGTGGAACCAGCTCATCTTTCTGTCCCTCATCATCATCACTGGTGGCATGTTGCTGCATAGCTTTCTGGCTCACTTCTTCACTGCTTCACAAAAAATATTTTAACTGGAAAATATTGCTATATATTTCAGTTAGTTTGGGAAATTTAGCGGGTTCAGTATCTAAATTCCGCTTTTTTTTCTCTCGCCTTCTCAGCCCCTTTCTTTCCGGTTTTTAACCCGCGGCCGCGTTATGCATATTGTTTGATTTTTTCTATGCTTCTTCTATCTAACGTTAAACGTCTTTGCTGTTCATTTCTTCCTACTCTTCCACTTCTTATTCTTACTTGGCAGCCACAGCCAGTGCAGCTGGCTTCCAACTTAAGGTGCATTGCTGCCACCTACAGTACTGGAGTGTAAAACAGAATAGCGCGGGGGGGGGGGGGGGGGGGGGTTTGAACGGTGATGACTGCATGCTTGGCGGGTGGTGGGAGTACCGGCCTTTCTGTGATTCTCCAGATCACACAGATGGCCAGTCCGCCCCTGGTCCAGGGTCACATTTTATTTTATTTTATTCTCCACCCAAAGTGGTAATAAAGAATTGGGGCCCATGAAATCAATATAGCCATAATTATGGTTTCCCGAATGGGGGGTTCATGAGTTAATAA
>NC_068375.1:428661-454885 GCF_023724105.1 Carassius gibelio | reverse complement strand
AAGGAGAGTGGGCAGTAAAGAAGGGCTGGACAGCAAAGGCTCAGGGTGAAGGGAGTCTTACCGGATGCTCTTTGGATCTCCACAAGGTAGTGTACGGTCAGGGATTCTCTTCTTACATCCTAAACATGAGCGTGGAAGTTCTCCGGCTAGATTTCATGTTGTTAAATAAGCAGTTGACACGGTTCTCCTCTCCCTGCTCTCAAGTTCCGAGTCTGACGATGGCCACGTACTTCTCATGAGTTCATCACATGGTGTGACGGAGCGGGGCTGCAACTGAACATCTCTAAGACAGAGGAGATGGTGAGTGATTTTACGTCAAAACGCCTCCCACGCGGAGACTTCTATGTTTGTAAAACCGCCCGAGGGCTGTTAGAGTAGAGGGGCACGGATATGGCAATCAAATAAAAGATGGAGCGCTTCACGGATTTGCGTGTCATCCTTTCGCAGGGGCCATGCTAATCTTCTCTGTATCGATCCAATTTTAGTATATGTGCCGCCGTGGCGAGCACGGAACAGCTGGCTCGCTCGAGGTATCTGTACCCCTCGGGTCCCTGCGAGCTCTCTCAGAGCTGGTAAGGGCCCAGTGAGCCATCTCACCCCCTCGCAGACCGTGCCGCACGGAGCGCGTCGGTGCTGAGGCCGGACGCACACCCCTCCATTGATGCAACCGCTCACCGAGTTTGGGGGACAGGTGAACGTAGCGCGTCAGTTTCTAAACGTGTCCGATTACACCGTGATGTACAGGAGCATCTTCTGGACACGAGGAAGCAGGTGTACACACTTGCCTTTGGTCCCTGGCGTACTGGAGCTGAAGGAGGCGTGGCCTCTACCTTTTTATAAGAAAGGAGAGTGGGCAGTAAAGAAGGGCTGGACAGCAAAGGCTCAGGGTGAAGGGAGTCTTACCGGATGCTCTTTGGATCTCCACAAGGTAGTGTACGGTCAGGGATTCTCTTCTTACATCCTAAACATGAGCGTGGAAGTTCTCCGGCTAGATTTCATGTTGTTAAATAAGCAGTTGACACGGTTCTCCTCTCCCTGCTCTCAAGTTCCGAGTCTGACGATGGCCACGTACTTCTCTTGAGTTCATCACATGGTGTGACGGAGCGGGGCTGCAACTGAACATCTCTAAGACAGAGGAGATGGTGAGTGATTTTACGTCAAAACGCCTCCCACGCGGAGACTTCTATGTTTGTTCACCGCCCGAGGGCTGATAGAGTAGAGGGGCACGGATATGGCAATCAAATAAAAGATGGAGCGCTTCACGGATTTGCGTGTCATCCTTTCGCAGGGGCCATGCTAATCTTCTCTGTATCGATCCAATTTTAGTATATGTGCCGCCGTGGCGAGCACGGAACAGCTGGCTCGCTCGAGGTATCTGTACCCCTCGGGTCCCTGCGAGCTCTCTCAGAGCTGGTAAGGGCCCAGTGAGCCATCTCACCCCCTCGCAGACCGTGCCGCACGGAGCGCGTCGGTGCTGAGGCCGGACGCACACCCCTCCATTGATGCAACCGCTCACCGAGTTTGGGGGACAGGTGAACGTAGCGCGTCAGTTTCTAAACGTGTCCGATTACACCGTGATGTACAGGAGCATCTTCTGGACACGAGGAAGCAGGTGTACACACTTGCCTTTGGTCCCTGGCGTACTGGAGCTGAAGGAGGCGTGGCCTCTACCTTTTTATAAGAAAGGAGAGTGGGCAGTAAAGAAGGGCTGGACAGCAAAGGCTCAGGGTGAAGGGAGTCTTACCGGATGCTCTTTGGATCTCCACAAGGTAGTGTACGGTCAGGGATTCTCTTCTTACATCCTAAACATGAGCGTGGAAGTTCTCCGGCTAGATTTCATGTTGTTAAATAAGCAGTTGACACGGTTCTCCTCTCCCTGCTCTCAAGTTCCGAGTCTGACGATGGCCACGTACTTCTCATGAGTTCATCACATGGTGTGACGGAGCGGGGCTGCAACTGAACATCTCTAAGACAGAGGAGATGGTGAGTGATTTTACGTCAAAACGCCTCCCACGCGGAGACTTCTATGTTTGTTCACCGCCCGAGGGCTGATAGAGTAGAGGGGCACGGATATGGCAATCAAATAAAAGATGGAGCGCTTCACGGATTTGCGTGTCATCCTTTCGCAGGGGCCATGCTAATCTTCTCTGTATCCATCCAATTTTAGTATATGTGCCGCCGTGGCGAGCACGGAACAGCTGGCTCGCTCGAGGTATCTGTACCCCTCGGGTCCCTGCGAGCTCTCTCAGAGCTGGTAAGGGCCCAGTGAGCCATCTCACCCCCTCGCAGACCGTGCCGCACGGAGCGCGTCGGTGCTGAGGCCGGACGCACACCCCTCCATTGATGCAACCGCTCACCGAGTTTGGGGGACAGGTGAACGTAGCGCGTCAGTTTCTAAACGTGTCCGATTACACCGTGATGTACAGGAGCATCTTCTGGACACGAGGAAGCAGGTGTACACACTTGCCTTTGGTCCCTGGCGTACTGGAGCTGAAGGAGGCGTGGCCTCTACCTTTTTATAAGAAAGGAGAGTGGGCAGTAAAGAAGGGCTGGACAGCAAAGGCTCAGGGTGAAGGGAGTCTTACCGGATGCTCTTTGGATCTCCACAAGGTAGTGTACGGTCAGGGATTCTCTTCTTACATCCTAAACATGAGCGTGGAAGTTCTCCGGCTAGATTTCATGTTGTTAAATAAGCAGTTGACACGGTTCTCCTCTCCCTGCTCTCAAGTTCCGAGTCTGACGATGGCCACGTACTTCTCATGAGTTCATCACATGGTGTGACGGAGCGGGGCTGCAACTGAACATCTCTAAGACAGAGGAGATGGTGAGTGATTTTACGTCAAAACGCCTCCCACGCGGAGACTTCTATGTTTGTTCACCGCCCGAGGGCTGATAGAGTAGAGGGGCACGGATATGGCAATCAAATAAAAGATGGAGCGCTTCACGGATTTGCGTGTCATCCTTTCGCAGGGGCCATGCTAATCTTCTCTGTATCGATCCAATTTTAGTATATGTGCCGCCGTGGCGAGCACGGAACAGCTGGCTCGCTCGAGGTATCTGTACCCCTCGGGTCCCTGCGAGCTCTCTCAGAGCTGGTAAGGGCCCAGTGAGCCATCTCACCCCCTCGCAGACCGTGCCGCACGGAGCGCGTCGGTGCTGAGGCCGGACGCACACCCCTCCATTGATGCAACCGCTCACCGAGTTTGGGGGACAGGTGAACGTAGCGCGTCAGTTTCTAAACGTGTCCGATTACACCGTGATGTACAGGAGCATCTTCTGGACACGAGGAAGCAGGTGTACACACTTGCCTTTGGTCCCTGGCGTACTGGAGCTGAAGGAGGCGTGGCCTCTACCTTTTTATAAGAAAGGAGAGTGGGCAGTAAAGAAGGGCTGGACAGCAAAGGCTCAGGGTGAAGGGAGTCTTACCGGATGCTCTTTGGATCTCCACAAGGTAGTGTACGGTCAGGGATTCTCTTCTTACATCCTAAACATGAGCGTGGAAGTTCTCCGGCTAGATTTCATGTTGTTAAATAAGCAGTTGACACGGTTCTCCTCTCCCTGCTCTCAAGTTCCGAGTCTGACGATGGCCACGTACTTCTCATGAGTTCATCACATGGTGTGACGGAGCGGGGCTGCAACTGAACATCTCTAAGACAGAGGAGATGGTGAGTGATTTTACGTCAAAACGCCTCCCACGCGGAGACTTCTATGTTTGTTCACCGCCCGAGGGCTGATAGAGTAGAGGGGCACGGATATGGCAATCAAATAAAAGATGGAGCGCTTCACGGATTTGCGTGTCATCCTTTCGCAGGGGCCATGCTAATCTTCTCTGTATCGGTCCAATTTTAGTATATGTGCCGCCGTGGCGAGCACGGAACAGCTGGCTCGCTCGAGGTATCTGTACCCCTCGGGTCCCTGCGAGCTCTCTCAGAGCTGGTAAGGGCCCAGTGAGCCATCTCACCCCCTCGCAGACCGTGCCGCACGGAGCGCGTCGGTGCTGAGGCCGGACGCACACCCCTCCATTGATGCAACCGCTCACCGAGTTTGGGGGACAGGTGAACGTAGCGCGTCAGTTTCTAAACGTGTCCGATTACACCGTGATGTACAGGAGCATCTTCTGGACACGAGGAAGCAGGTGTACACACTTGCCTTTGGTCCCTGGCGTACTGGAGCTGAAGGAGGCGTGGCCTCTACCTTTTTATAAGAAAGGAGAGTGGGCAGTAAAGAAGGGCTGGACAGCAAAGGCTCAGGGTGAAGGGAGTCTTACCGGATGCTCTTTGGATCTCCACAAGGTAGTGTACGGTCAGGGATTCTCTTCTTACATCCTAAACATGAGCGTGGAAGTTCTCCGGCTAGATTTCATGTTGTTAAATAAGCAGTTGACACGGTTCTCCTCTCCCTGCTCTCAAGTTCCGAGTCTGACGATGGCCACGTACTTCTCATGAGTTCATCACATGGTGTGACGGAGCGGGGCTGCAACTGAACATCTCTAAGACAGAGGAGATGGTGAGTGATTTTACGTCAAAACGCCTCCCACGCGGAGACTTCTATGTTTGTTCACCGCCCGAGGGCTGATAGAGTAGAGGGGCACGGATATGGCAATCAAATACGGATTTGCGTGTCATCCTTTCGCAGGGGCCATGCTAATCTTCTCTGTATCGATCCAATTTTAGTATATGTGCCGCCGTGGCGAGCACGGAACAGCTGGCTCGCTCGAGGTATCTGTACCCCTCGGGTCCCTGCGAGCTCTCTCAGAGCTGGTAAGGGCCCAGTGAGCCATCTCACCCCCTCGCAGACCGTGCCGCACGGAGCGCGTCGGTGCTGAGGCCGGACGCACACCCCTCCATTGATGCAACCGCTCACCGAGTTTGGGGGACAGGTGAACGTAGCGCGTCAGTTTCTAAACGTGTCCGATTACACCGTGATGTACAGGAGCATCTTCTGGACACGAGGAAGCAGGTGTACACACTTGCCTTTGGTCCCTGGCGTACTGGAGCTGAAGGAGGCGTGGCCTCTACCTTTTTATAAGAAAGGAGAGTGGGCAGTAAAGAAGGGCTGGACAGCAAAGGCTCAGGGTGAAGGGAGTCTTACCGGATGCTCTTTGGATCTCCACAAGGTAGTGTACGGTCAGGGATTCTCTTCTTACATCCTAAACATGAGCGTGGAAGTTCTCCGGCTAGATTTCATGTTGTTAAATAAGCAGTTGACACGGTTCTCCTCTCCCTGCTCTCAAGTTCCGAGTCTGACGATGGCCACGTACTTCTCATGAGTTCATCACATGGTGTGACGGAGCGGGGCTGCAACTGAACATCTCTAAGACAGAGGAGATGGTGAGTGATTTTACGTCAAAACGCCTCCCACGCGGAGACTTCTATGTTTGTTCACCGCCCGAGGGCTGATAGAGTAGAGGGGCACGGATATGGCAATCAAATAAAAGATGGAGCGCTTCACGGATTTGCGTGTCATCCTTTCGCTGGGGCCATGCTAATCTTCTCTGTATCGATCCAATTTTAGTATATGTGCCGCCGTGGCGAGCACGGAACAGCTGGCTCGCTCGAGGTATCTGTACCCCTCGGGTCCCTGCGAGCTCTCTCAGAGCTGGTAAGGGCCCAGTGAGCCATCTCACCCCCTCGCAGACCGTGCCGCACGGAGCGCGTCGGTGCTGAGGCCGGACGCACACCCCTCCATTGATGCAACCGCTCACCAAGTTTGGGGGACAGGTGAACGTAGCGCGTCAGTTTCTAAACGTGTCCGATTACACCGTGATGTACAGGAGCATCTTCTGGACACGAGGAAGCAGGTGTACACACTTGCCTTTGGTCCCTGGCGTACTGGAGCTGAAGGAGGCGTGGCCTCTACCTTTTTATAAGAAAGGAGAGTGGGCAGTAAAGAAGGGCTGGACAGCAAAGGCTCAGGGTGAAGGGAGTCTTACCGGATGCTCTTTGGATCTCCACAAGGTAGTGTACGGTCAGGGATTCTCTTCTTACATCCTAAACATGAGCGTGGAAGTTCTCCGGCTAGATTTCATGTTGTTAAATAAGCAGTTGACACGGTTCTCCTCTCCCTGCTCTCAAGTTCCGAGTCTGACGATGGCCACGTACTTCTCATGAGTTCATCACATGGTGTGACGGAGCGGGGCTGCAACTGAACATCTCTAAGACAGAGGAGATGGTGAGTGATTTTACGTCAAAACGCCTCCCACGCGGAGACTTCTATGTTTGTTCACCGCCCGAGGGCTGATAGAGTAGAGGGGCACGGATATGGCAATCAAATAAAAGATGGAGCGCTTCACGGATTTGCGTGTCATCCTTTCGCAGGGGCCATGCTAATCTTCTCTGTATCCATCCAATTTTAGTATATGTGCCGCCGTGGCGAGCACGGAACAGCTGGCTCGCTCGAGGTATCTGTACCCCTCGGGTCCCTGCGAGCTCTCTCAGAGCTGGTAAGGGCCCAGTGAGCCATCTCACCCCCTCGCAGACCGTGCCGCACGGAGCGCGTCGGTGCTGAGGCCGGACGCACACCCCTCCATTGATGCAACCGCTCACCGAGTTTGGGGGACAGGTGAACGTAGCGCGTCAGTTTCTAAACGTGTCCGATTACACCGTGATGTACAGGAGCATCTTCTGGACACGAGGAAGCAGGTGTACACACTTGCCTTTGGTCCCTGGCGTACTGGAGCTGAAGGAGGCGTGGCCTCTACCTTTTTATAAGAAAGGAGAGTGGGCAGTAAAGAAGGGCTGGACAGCAAAGGCTCAGGGTGAAGGGAGTCTTACCGGATGCTCTTTGGATCTCCACAAGGTAGTGTACGGTCAGGGATTCTCTTCTTACATCCTAAACATGAGCGTGGAAGTTCTCCGGCTAGATTTCATGTTGTTAAATAAGCAGTTGACACGGTTCTCCTCTCCCTGCTCTCAGGTTCCGAGTCTGACGATGGCCACGTACTTCTCATGAGTTCATCACATGGTGTGACGGAGCGGGGCTGCAACTGAACATCTCTAAGACAGAGGAGATGGTGAGTGATTTTACGTCAAAACGCCTCCCACGCGGAGACTTCTATGTTTGTTCACCGCCCGAGGGCTGATAGAGTAGAGGGGCACGGATATGGCAATCAAATAAAAGATGGAGCGCTTCACGGATTTGCGTGTCATCCTTTCGCAGGGGCCATGCTAATCTTCTCTGTATCCATCCAATTTTAGTATATGTGCCGCCGTGGCGAGCACGGAACAGCTGGCTCGCTCGAGGTATCTGTACCCCTCGGGTCCCTGCGAGCTCTCTCAGAGCTGGTAAGGGCCCAGTGAGCCATCTCACCCCCTCGCAGACCGTGCCGCACGGAGCGCGTCGGTGCTGAGGCCGGACGCACACCCCTCCATTGATGCAACCGCTCACCGAGTTTGGGGGACAGGTGAACGTAGCGCGTCAGTTTCTAAACGTGTCCGATTACACCGTGATGTACAGGAGCATCTTCTGGACACGAGGAAGCAGGTGTACACACTTGCCTTTGGTCCCTGGCGTACTGGAGCTGAAGGAGGCGTGGCCTCTACCTTTTTATAAGAAAGGAGAGTGGGCAGTAAAGAAGGGCTGGACAGCAAAGGCTCAGGGTGAAGGGAGTCTTACCGGATGCTCTTTGGATCTCCACAAGGTAGTGTACGGTCAGGGATTCTCTTCTTACATCCTAAACATGAGCGTGGAAGTTCTCCGGCTAGATTTCATGTTGTTAAATAAGCAGTTGACACGGTTCTCCTCTCCCTGCTCTCAAGTTCCGAGTCTGACGATGGCCACGTACTTCTCATGAGTTCATCACATGGTGTGACGGAGCGGGGCTGCAACTGAACATCTCTAAGACAGAGGAGATGGTGAGTGATTTTACGTCAAATCGCCTCCCACGCGGAGACTTCTATGTTTGTTCACCGCCCGAGGGCTGATAGAGTAGAGGGGCACGGATATGGCAATCAAATAAAAGATGGAGCGCTTCACGGATTTGCGTGTCATCCTTTCGCAGGGGCCATGCTAATCTTCTCTGTATCGATCCAATTTTAGTATATGTGCCGCCGTGGCGAGCACGGAACAGCTGGCTCGCTCGAGGTATCTGTACCCCTCGGGTCCCTGCGAGCTCTCTCAGAGCTGGTAAGGGCCCAGTGAGCCATCTCACCCCCTCGCAGACCGTGCCGCACGGAGCGCGTCGGTGCTGAGGCCGGACGCACACCCCTCCATTGATGCAACCGCTCACCGAGTTTGGGGGACAGGTGAACGTAGCGCGTCAGTTTCTAAACGTGTCCGATTACACCGTGATGTACAGGAGCATCTTCTGGACACGAGGAAGCAGGTGTACACACTTGCCTTTGGTCCCTGGCGTACTGGAGCTGAAGGAGGCGTGGCCTCTACCTTTTTATAAGAAAGGAGAGTGGGCAGTAAAGAAGGGCTGGACAGCAAAGGCTCAGGGTGAAGGGAGTCTTACCGGATGCTCTTTGGATCTCCACAAGGTAGTGTACGGTCAGGGATTCTCTTCTTACATCCTAAACATGAGCGTGGAAGTTCTCCGGCTAGATTTCATGTTGTTAAATAAGCAGTTGACACGGTTCTCCTCTCCCTGCTCTCAAGTTCCGAGTCTGACGATGGCCACGTACTTCTCATGAGTTCATCACATGGTGTGACGGAGCGGGGCTGCAACTGAACATCTCTAAGACAGAGGAGATGGTGAGTGATTTTACGTCAAAACGCCTCCCACGCGGAGACTTCTATGTTTGTTCACCGCCCGAGGGCTGATAGAGTAGAGGGGCACGGATATGGCAATCAAATAAAAGATGGAGCGCTTCACGGATTTGCGTGTCATCCTTTCGCAGGGGCCATGCTAATCTTCTCTGTATCGATCCAATTTTAGTATATGTGCCGCCGTGGCGAGCACGGAACAGCTGGCTCGCTCGAGGTATCTGTACCCCTCGGGTCCCTGCGAGCTCTCTCAGAGCTGGTAAGGGCCCAGTGAGCCATCTCACCCCCTCGCAGACCGTGCCGCACGGAGCGCGTCGGTGCTGAGGCCGGACGCACACCCCTCCATTGATGCAACCGCTCACCGAGTTTGGGGGACAGGTGAACGTAGCGCGTCAGTTTCTAAACGTGTCCGATTACACCGTGATGTACAGGAGCATCTTCTGGACACGAGGAAGCAGGTGTACACACTTGCCTTTGGTCCCTGGCGTACTGGAGCTGAAGGAGGCGTGGCCTCTACCTTTTTATAAGAAAGGAGAGTGGGCAGTAAAGAAGGGCTGGACAGCAAAGGCTCAGGGTGAAGGGAGTCTTACCGGATGCTCTTTGGATCTCCACAAGGTAGTGTACGGTCAGGGATTCTCTTCTTACATCCTAAACATGAGCGTGGAAGTTCTCCGGCTAGATTTCATGTTGTTAAATAAGCAGTTGACACGGTTCTCCTCTCCCTGCTCTCAAGTTCCGAGTCTGACGATGGCCACGTACTTCTCATGAGTTCATCACATGGTGTGACGGAGCGGGGCTGCAACTGAACATCTCTAAGACAGAGGAGATGGTGAGTGATTTTACGTCAAAACGCCTCCCACGCGGAGACTTCTATGTTTGTAAAACCGCCCGAGGGCTGTTAGAGTAGAGGGGCACGGATATGGCAATCAAATAAAAGATGGAGCGCTTCACGGATTTGCGTGTCATCCTTTCGCAGGGGCCATGCTAATCTTCTCTGTATCGATCCAATTTTAGTATATGTGCCGCCGTGGCGAGCACGGAACAGCTGGCTCGCTCGAGGTATCTGTACCCCTCGGGTCCCTGCGAGCTCTCTCAGAGCTGGTAAGGGCCCAGTGAGCCATCTCACCCCCTCGCAGACCGTGCCGCACGGAGCGCGTCGGTGCTGAGGCCGGACGCACACCCCTCCATTGATGCAACCGCTCACCGAGTTTGGGGGACAGGTGAACGTAGCGCGTCAGTTTCTAAACGTGTCCGATTACACCGTGATGTACAGGAGCATCTTCTGGACACGAGGAAGCAGGTGTACACACTTGCCTTTGGTCCCTGGCGTACTGGAGCTGAAGGAGGCGTGGCCTCTACCTTTTTATAAGAAAGGAGAGTGGGCAGTAAAGAAGGGCTGGACAGCAAAGGCTCAGGGTGAAGGGAGTCTTACCGGATGCTCTTTGGATCTCCACAAGGTAGTGTACGGTCAGGGATTCTCTTCTTACATCCTAAACATGAGCGTGGAAGTTCTCCGGCTAGATTTCATGTTGTTAAATAAGCAGTTGACACGGTTCTCCTCTCCCTGCTCTCAAGTTCCGAGTCTGACGATGGCCACGTACTTCTCTTGAGTTCATCACATGGTGTGACGGAGCGGGGCTGCAACTGAACATCTCTAAGACAGAGGAGATGGTGAGTGATTTTACGTCAAAACGCCTCCCACGCGGAGACTTCTATGTTTGTTCACCGCCCGAGGGCTGATAGAGTAGAGGGGCACGGATATGGCAATCAAATAAAAGATGGAGCGCTTCACGGATTTGCGTGTCATCCTTTCGCAGGGGCCATGCTAATCTTCTCTGTATCGATCCAATTTTAGTATATGTGCCGCCGTGGCGAGCACGGAACAGCTGGCTCGCTCGAGGTATCTGTACCCCTCGGGTCCCTGCGAGCTCTCTCAGAGCTGGTAAGGGCCCAGTGAGCCATCTCACCCCCTCGCAGACCGTGCCGCACGGAGCGCGTCGGTGCTGAGGCCGGACGCACACCCCTCCATTGATGCAACCGCTCACCGAGTTTGGGGGACAGGTGAACGTAGCGCGTCAGTTTCTAAACGTGTCCGATTACACCGTGATGTACAGGAGCATCTTCTGGACACGAGGAAGCAGGTGTACACACTTGCCTTTGGTCCCTGGCGTACTGGAGCTGAAGGAGGCGTGGCCTCTACCTTTTTATAAGAAAGGAGAGTGGGCAGTAAAGAAGGGCTGGACAGCAAAGGCTCAGGGTGAAGGGAGTCTTACCGGATGCTCTTTGGATCTCCACAAGGTAGTGTACGGTCAGGGATTCTCTTCTTACATCCTAAACATGAGCGTGGAAGTTCTCCGGCTAGATTTCATGTTGTTAAATAAGCAGTTGACACGGTTCTCCTCTCCCTGCTCTCAAGTTCCGAGTCTGACGATGGCCACGTACTTCTCATGAGTTCATCACATGGTGTGACGGAGCGGGGCTGCAACTGAACATCTCTAAGACAGAGGAGATGGTGAGTGATTTTACGTCAAATCGCCTCCCACGCGGAGACTTCTATGTTTGTTCACCGCCCGAGGGCTGATAGAGTAGAGGGGCACGGATATGGCAATCAAATAAAAGATGGAGCGCTTCACGGATTTGCGTGTCATCCTTTCGCAGGGGCCATGCTAATCTTCTCTGTATCGATCCAATTTTAGTATATGTGCCGCCGTGGCGAGCACGGAACAGCTGGCTCGCTCGAGGTATCTGTACCCCTCGGGTCCCTGCGAGCTCTCTCAGAGCTGGTAAGGGCCCAGTGAGCCATCTCACCCCCTCGCAGACCGTGCCGCACGGAGCGCGTCGGTGCTGAGGCCGGACGCACACCCCTCCATTGATGCAACCGCTCACCGAGTTTGGGGGACAGGTGAACGTAGCGCGTCAGTTTCTAAACGTGTCCGATTACACCGTGATGTACAGGAGCATCTTCTGGACACGAGGAAGCAGGTGTACACACTTGCCTTTGGTCCCTGGCGTACTGGAGCTGAAGGAGGCGTGGCCTCTACCTTTTTATAAGAAAGGAGAGTGGGCAGTAAAGAAGGGCTGGACAGCAAAGGCTCAGGGTGAAGGGAGTCTTACCGAATGCTCTTTGGATCTCCACAAGGTAGTGTACGGTCAGGGATTCTCTTCTTACATCCTAAACATGAGCGTGGAAGTTCTCCGGCTAGATTTCATGTTGTTAAATAAGCAGTTGACACGGTTCTCCTCTCCCTGCTCTCAAGTTCCGAGTCTGACGATGGCCACGTACTTCTCATGAGTTCATCACATGGTGTGACGGAGCGGGGCTGCAACTGAACATCTCTAAGACAGAGGAGATGGTGAGTGATTTTACGTCAAAACGCCTCCCACGCGGAGACTTCTATGTTTGTTCACCGCCCGAGGGCTGATAGAGTAGAGGGGCACGGATATGGCAATCAAATAAAAGATGGAGCGCTTCACGGATTTGCGTGTCATCCTTTCGCAGGGGCCATGCTAATCTTCTCTGTATCGATCCAATTTTAGTATATGTGCCGCCGTGGCGAGCACGGAACAGCTGGCTCGCTCGAGGTATCTGTACCCCTCGGGTCCTTGCGAGCTCTCTCAGAGCTGGTAAGGGCCCAGTGAGCCATCTCACCCCCTCGCAGACCGTGCCGCACGGAGCGCGTCGGTGCTGAGGCCGGACGCACACCCCTCCATTGATGCAACCGCTCACCGAGTTTGGGGGACAGGTGAACGTAGCGCGTCAGTTTCTAAACGTGTCCGATTACACCGTGATGTACAGGAGCATCTTCTGGACACGAGGAAGCAGGTGTACACACTTGCCTTTGGTCCCTGGCGTACTGGAGCTGAAGGAGGCGTGGCCTCTACCTTTTTATAAGAAAGGAGAGTGGGCAGTAAAGAAGGGCTGGACAGCAAAGGCTCAGGGTGAAGGGAGTCTTACCGGATGCTCTTTGGATCTCCACAAGGTAGTGTACGGTCAGGGATTCTCTTCTTACATCCTAAACATGAGCGTGGAAGTTCTCCGGCTAGATTTCATGTTGTTAAATAAGCAGTTGACACGGTTCTCCTCTCCCTGCTCTCAAGTTCCGAGTCTGACGATGGCCACGTACTTCTCATGAGTTCATCACATGGTGTGACGGAGCGGGGCTGCAACTGAACATCTCTAAGACAGAGGAGATGGTGAGTGATTTTACGTCAAAACGCCTCCCACGCGGAGACTTCTATGTTTGTAAAACCGCCCGAGGGCTGTTAGAGTAGAGGGGCACGGATATGGCAATCAAATAAAAGATGGAGCGCTTCACGGATTTGCGTGTCATCCTTTCGCAGGGGCCATGCTAATCTTCTCTGTATCGATCCAATTTTAGTATATGTGCCGCCGTGGCGAGCACGGAACAGCTGGCTCGCTCGAGGTATCTGTACCCCTCGGGTCCCTGCGAGCTCTCTCAGAGCTGGTAAGGGCCCAGTGAGCCATCTCACCCCCTCGCAGACCGTGCCGCACGGAGCGCGTCGGTGCTGAGGCCGGACGCACACCCCTCCATTGATGCAACCGCTCACCGAGTTTGGGGGACAGGTGAACGTAGCGCGTCAGTTTCTAAACGTGTCCGATTACACCGTGATGTACAGGAGCATCTTCTGGACACGAGGAAGCAGGTGTACACACTTGCCTTTGGTCCCTGGCGTACTGGAGCTGAAGGAGGCGTGGCCTCTACCTTTTTATAAGAAAGGAGAGTGGGCAGTAAAGAAGGGCTGGACAGCAAAGGCTCAGGGTGAAGGGAGTCTTACCGGATGCTCTTTGGATCTCCACAAGGTAGTGTACGGTCAGGGATTCTCTTCTTACATCCTAAACATGAGCGTGGAAGTTCTCCGGCTAGATTTCATGTTGTTAAATAAGCAGTTGACACGGTTCTCCTCTCCCTGCTCTCAAGTTCCGAGTCTGACGATGGCCACGTACTTCTCTTGAGTTCATCACATGGTGTGACGGAGCGGGGCTGCAACTGAACATCTCTAAGACAGAGGAGATGGTGAGTGATTTTACGTCAAAACGCCTCCCACGCGGAGACTTCTATGTTTGTTCACCGCCCGAGGGCTGATAGAGTAGAGGGGCACGGATATGGCAATCAAATAAAAGATGGAGCGCTTCACGGATTTGCGTGTCATCCTTTCGCAGGGGCCATGCTAATCTTCTCTGTATCGATCCAATTTTAGTATATGTGCCGCCGTGGCGAGCACGGAACAGCTGGCTCGCTCGAGGTATCTGTACCCCTCGGGTCCCTGCGAGCTCTCTCAGAGCTGGTAAGGGCCCAGTGAGCCATCTCACCCCCTCGCAGACCGTGCCGCACGGAGCGCGTCGGTGCTGAGGCCGGACGCACACCCCTCCATTGATGCAACCGCTCACCGAGTTTGGGGGACAGGTGAACGTAGCGCGTCAGTTTCTAAACGTGTCCGATTACACCGTGATGTACAGGAGCATCTTCTGGACACGAGGAAGCAGGTGTACACACTTGCCTTTGGTCCCTGGCGTACTGGAGCTGAAGGAGGCGTGGCCTCTACCTTTTTATAAGAAAGGAGAGTGGGCAGTAAAGAAGGGCTGGACAGCAAAGGCTCAGGGTGAAGGGAGTCTTACCGGATGCTCTTTGGATCTCCACAAGGTAGTGTACGGTCAGGGATTCTCTTCTTACATCCTAAACATGAGCGTGGAAGTTCTCCGGCTAGATTTCATGTTGTTAAATAAGCAGTTGACACGGTTCTCCTCTCCCTGCTCTCAAGTTCCGAGTCTGACGATGGCCACGTACTTCTCATGAGTTCATCACATGGTGTGACGGAGCGGGGCTGCAACTGAACATCTCTAAGACAGAGGAGATGGTGAGTGATTTTACGTCAAAACGCCTCCCACGCGGAGACTTCTATGTTTGTTCACCGCCCGAGGGCTGATAGAGTAGAGGGGCACGGATATGGCAATCAAATAAAAGATGGAGCGCTTCACGGATTTGCGTGTCATCCTTTCGCAGGGGCCATGCTAATCTTCTCTGTATCGATCCAATTTTAGTATATGTGCCGCCGTGGCGAGCACGGAACAGCTGGCTCGCTCGAGGTATCTGTACCCCTCGGGTCCCTGCGAGCTCTCTCAGAGCTGGTAAGGGCCCAGTGAGCCATCTCACCCCCTCGCAGACCGTGCCGCACGGAGCGCGTCGGTGCTGAGGCCGGACGCACACCCCTCCATTGATGCAACCGCTCACCGAGTTTGGGGGACAGGTGAACGTAGCGCGTCAGTTTCTAAACGTGTCCGATTACACCGTGATGTACAGGAGCATCTTCTGGACACGAGGAAGCAGGTGTACACACTTGCCTTTGGTCCCTGGCGTACTGGAGCTGAAGGAGGCGTGGCCTCTACCTTTTTATAAGAAAGGAGAGTGGGCAGTAAAGAAGGGCTGGACAGCAAAGGCTCAGGGTGAAGGGAGTCTTACCGGATGCTCTTTGGATCTCCACAAGGTAGTGTACGGTCAGGGATTCTCTTCTTACATCCTAAACATGAGCGTGGAAGTTCTCCGGCTAGATTTCATGTTGTTAAATAAGCAGTTGACACGGTTCTCCTCTCCCTGCTCTCAAGTTCCGAGTCTGACGATGGCCACGTACTTCTCATGAGTTCATCACATGGTGTGACGGAGCGGGGCTGCAACTGAACATCTCTAAGACAGAGGAGATGGTGAGTGATTTTACGTCAAAACGCCTCCCACGCGGAGACTTCTATGTTTGTTCACCGCCCGAGGGCTGATAGAGTAGAGGGGCACGGATATGGCAATCAAATAAAAGATGGAGCGCTTCACGGATTTGCGTGTCATCCTTTCGCAGGGGCCATGCTAATCTTCTCTGTATCCATCCAATTTTAGTATATGTGCCGCCGTGGCGAGCACGGAACAGCTGGCTCGCTCGAGGTATCTGTACCCCTCGGGTCCCTGCGAGCTCTCTCAGAGCTGGTAAGGGCCCAGTGAGCCATCTCACCCCCTCGCAGACCGTGCCGCACGGAGCGCGTCGGTGCTGAGGCCGGACGCACACCCCTCCATTGATGCAACCGCTCACCGAGTTTGGGGGACAGGTGAACGTAGCGCGTCAGTTTCTAAACGTGTCCGATTACACCGTGATGTACAGGAGCATCTTCTGGACACGAGGAAGCAGGTGTACACACTTGCCTTTGGTCCCTGGCGTACTGGAGCTGAAGGAGGCGTGGCCTCTACCTTTTTATAAGAAAGGAGAGTGGGCAGTAAAGAAGGGCTGGACAGCAAAGGCTCAGGGTGAAGGGAGTCTTACCGGATGCTCTTTGGATCTCCACAAGGTAGTGTACGGTCAGGGATTCTCTTCTTACATCCTAAACATGAGCGTGGAAGTTCTCCGGCTAGATTTCATGTTGTTAAATAAGCAGTTGACACGGTTCTCCTCTCCCTGCTCTCAGGTTCCGAGTCTGACGATGGCCACGTACTTCTCATGAGTTCATCACATGGTGTGACGGAGCGGGGCTGCAACTGAACATCTCTAAGACAGAGGAGATGGTGAGTGATTTTACGTCAAAACGCCTCCCACGCGGAGACTTCTATGTTTGTTCACCGCCCGAGGGCTGATAGAGTAGAGGGGCACGGATATGGCAATCAAATAAAAGATGGAGCGCTTCACGGATTTGCGTGTCATCCTTTCGCAGGGGCCATGCTAATCTTCTCTGTATCGATCCAATTTTAGTATATGTGCCGCCGTGGCGAGCACGGAACAGCTGGCTCGCTCGAGGTATCTGTACCCCTCGGGTCCCTGCGAGCTCTCTCAGAGCTGGTAAGGGCCCAGTGAGCCATCTCACCCCCTCGCAGACCGTGCCGCACGGAGCGCGTCGGTGCTGAGGCCGGACGCACACCCCTCCATTGATGCAACCGCTCACCGAGTTTGGGGGACAGGTGAACGTAGCGCGTCAGTTTCTAAACGTGTCCGATTACACCGTGATGTACAGGAGCATCTTCTGGACACGAGGAAGCAGGTGTACACACTTGCCTTTGGTCCCTGGCGTACTGGAGCTGAAGGAGGCGTGGCCTCTACCTTTTTATAAGAAAGGAGAGTGGGCAGTAAAGAAGGGCTGGACAGCAAAGGCTCAGGGTGAAGGGAGTCTTACCGGATGCTCTTTGGATCTCCACAAGGTAGTGTACGGTCAGGGATTCTCTTCTTACATCCTAAACATGAGCGTGGAAGTTCTCCGGCTAGATTTCATGTTGTTAAATAAGCAGTTGACACGGTTCTCCTCTCCCTGCTCTCAGGTTCCGAGTCTGACGATGGCCACGTACTTCTCATGAGTTCATCACATGGTGTGACGGAGCGGGGCTGCAACTGAACATCTCTAAGACAGAGGAGATGGTGAGTGATTTTACGTCAAAACGCCTCCCACGCGGAGACTTCTATGTTTGTTCACCGCCCGAGGGCTGATAGAGTAGAGGGGCACGGATATGGCAATCAAATAAAAGATGGAGCGCTTCACGGATTTGCGTGTCATCCTTTCGCAGGGGCCATGCTAATCTTCTCTGTATCGATCCAATTTTAGTATATGTGCCGCCGTGGCGAGCACGGAACAGCTGGCTCGCTCGAGGTATCTGTACCCCTCGGGTCCCTGCGAGCTCTCTCAGAGCTGGTAAGGGCCCAGTGAGCCATCTCACCCCCTCGCAGACCGTGCCGCACGGAGCGCGTCGGTGCTGAGGCCGGACGCACACCCCTCCATTGATGCAACCGCTCACCGAGTTTGGGGGACAGGTGAACGTAGCGCGTCAGTTTCTAAACGTGTCCGATTACACCGTGATGTACAGGAGCATCTTCTGGACATGAGGAAGCAGGTGTACACACTTGCCTTTGGTCCCTGGCGTACTGGAGCTGAAGGAGGCGTGGCCTCTACCTTTTTATAAGAAAGGAGAGTGGGCAGTAAAGAAGGGCTGGACAGCAAAGGCTCAGGGTGAAGGGAGTCTTACCGGATGCTCTTTGGATCTCCACAAGGTAGTGTACGGTCAGGGATTCTCTTCTTACATCCTAAACATGAGCGTGGAAGTTCTCCGGCTAGATTTCATGTTGTTAAATAAGAAGTTGACACGGTTCTCCTCTCCCTGCTCTCAAGTTCCGAGTCTGACGATGGCCACGTACTTCTCATGAGTTCATCACATGGTGTGACGGAGCGGGGCTGCAACTGAACATCTCTAAGACAGAGGAGATGGTGAGTGATTTTACGTCAAAACGCCTCCCACGCGGAGACTTCTATGTTTGTTCACCGCCGGAGGGCTGATAGAGTAGAGGGGCACGGATATGGCAATCAAATAAAAGATGGAGCGCTTCACGGATTTGCGTGTCATCCTTTCGCAGGGGCCATGCTAATCTTCTCTGTATCGATCCAATTTTAGTATATGTGCCGCCGTGGCGAGCACGGAACAGCTGGCTCGCTCGAGGTATCTGTACCCCTCGGGTCCCTGCGAGCTCTCTCAGAGCTGGTAAGGGCCCAGTGAGCCATCTCACCCCCTCGCAGACCGTGCCGCACGGAGCGCGTCGGTGCTGAGGCCGGACGCACACCCCTCCATTGATGCAACCGCTCACCGAGTTTGGGGGACAGGTGAACGTAGCGCGTCAGTTTCTAAACGTGTCCGATTACACCGTGATGTACAGGAGCATCTTCTGGACACGAGGAAGCAGGTGTACACACTTGCCTTTGGTCCCTGGCGTACTGGAGCTGAAGGAGGCGTGGCCTCTACCTTTTTATAAGAAAGGAGAGTGGGCAGTAAAGAAGGGCTGGACAGCAAAGGCTCAGGGTGAAGGGAGTCTTACCGGATGCTCTTTGGATCTCCACAAGGTAGTGTACGGTCAGGGATTCTCTTCTTACATCCTAAACATGAGCGTGGAAGTTCTCCGGCTAGATTTCATGTTGTTAAATAAGCAGTTGACACGGTTCTCCTCTCCCTGCTCTCAAGTTCCGAGTCTGACGATGGCCACGTACTTCTCATGAGTTCATCACATGGTGTGACGGAGCGGGGCTGCAACTGAACATCTCTAAGACAGAGGAGATGGTGAGTGATTTTACGTCAAAACGCCTCCCACGCGGAGACTTCTATGTTTGTTCACCGCCCGAGGGCTGATAGAGTAGAGGGGCACGGATATGGCAATCAAATAAAAGATGGAGCGCTTCACGGATTTGCGTGTCATCCTTTCGCAGGGGCCATGCTAATCTTCTCTGTATCGATCCAATTTTAGTATATGTGCCGCCGTGGCGAGCACGGAACAGCTGGCTCGCTCGAGGTATCTGTACCCCTCGGGTCCCTGCGAGCTCTCTCAGAGCTGGTAAGGGCCCAGTGAGCCATCTCACCCCCTCGCAGACCGTGCCGCACGGAGCGCGTCGGTGCTGAGGCCGGACGCACACCCCTCCATTGATGCAACCGCTCACCGAGTTTGGGGGACAGGTGAACGTAGCGCGTCAGTTTCTAAACGTGTCCGATTACACCGTGATGTACAGGAGCATCTTCTGGACACGAGGAAGCAGGTGTACACACTTGCCTTTGGTCCCTGGCGTACTGGAGCTGAAGGAGGCGTGGCCTCTACCTTTTTATAAGAAAGGAGAGTGGGCAGTAAAGAAGGGCTGGACAGCAAAGGCTCAGGGTGAAGGGAGTCTTACCGGATGCTCTTTGGATCTCCACAAGGTAGTGTACGGTCAGGGATTCTCTTCTTACATCCTAAACATGAGCGTGGAAGTTCTCCGGCTAGATTTCATGTTGTTAAATAAGCAGTTGACACGGTTCTCCTCTCCCTGCTCTCAAGTTCCGAGTCTGACGATGGCCACGTACTTCTCATGAGTTCATCACATGGTGTGACGGAGCGGGGCTGCAACTGAACATCTCTAAGACAGAGGAGATGGTGAGTGATTTTACGTCAAAACGCCTCCCACGCGGAGACTTCTATGTTTGTAAAACCGCCCGAGGGCTGATAGAGTAGAGGGGCACGGATATGGCAATCAAATAAAAGATGGAGCGCTTCACGGATTTGCGTGTCATCCTTTCGCAGGGGCCATGCTAATCTTCTCTGTATCGATCCAATTTTAGTATATGTGCCGCCGTGGCGAGCACGGAACAGCTGGCTCGCTCGAGGTATCTGTACCCCTCGGGTCCCTGCGAGCTCTCTCAGAGCTGGTAAGGGCCCAGTGAGCCATCTCACCCCCTCGCAGACCGTGCCGCACGGAGCGCGTCGGTGCTGAGGCCGGACGCACACCCCTCCATTGATGCAACCGCTCACCGAGTTTGGGGGACAGGTGAACGTAGCGCGTCAGTTTCTAAACGTGTCCGATTACACCGTGATGTACAGGAGCATCTTCTGGACACGAGGAAGCAGGTGTACACACTTGCCTTTGGTCCCTGGCGTACTGGAGCTGAAGGAGGCGTGGCCTCTACCTTTTTATAAGAAAGGAGAGTGGGCAGTAAAGAAGGGCTGGACAGCAAAGGCTCAGGGTGAAGGGAGTCTTACCGGATGCTCTTTGGATCTCCACAAGGTAGTGTACGGTCAGGGATTCTCTTCTTACATCCTAAACATGAGCGTGGAAGTTCTCCGGCTAGATTTCATGTTGTTAAATAAGCAGTTGACACGGTTCTCCTCTCCCTGCTCTCAGGTTCCGAGTCTGACGATGGCCACGTACTTCTCATGAGTTCATCACATGGTGTGACGGAGCGGGGCTGCAACTGAACATCTCTAAGACAGAGGAGATGGTGAGTGATTTTACGTCAAAACGCCTCCCACGCGGAGACTTCTATGTTTGTTCACCGCCCGAGGGCTGATAGAGTAGAGGGGCACGGATATGGCAATCAAATAAAAGATGGAGCGCTTCACGGATTTGCGTGTCATCCTTTCGCAGGGGCCATGCTAATCTTCTCTGTATCGATCCAATTTTAGTATATGTGCCGCCGTGGCGAGCACGGAACAGCTGGCTCGCTCGAGGTATCTGTACCCCTCGGGTCCCTGCGAGCTCTCTCAGAGCTGGTAAGGGCCCAGTGAGCCATCTCACCCCCTCGCAGACCGTGCCGCACGGAGCGCGTCGGTGCTGAGGCCGGACGCACACCCCTCCATTGATGCAACCGCTCACCGAGTTTGGGGGACAGGTGAACGTAGCGCGTCAGTTTCTAAACGTGTCCGATTACACCGTGATGTACAGGAGCATCTTCTGGACACGAGGAAGCAGGTGTACACACTTGCCTTTGGTCCCTGGCGTACTGGAGCTGAAGGAGGCGTGGCCTCTACCTTTTTATAAGAAAGGAGAGTGGGCAGTAAAGAAGGGCTGGACAGCAAAGGCTCAGGGTGAAGGGAGTCTTACCGGATGCTCTTTGGATCTCCACAAGGTAGTGTACGGTCAGGGATTCTCTTCTTACATCCTAAACATGAGCGTGGAAGTTCTCCGGCTAGATTTCATGTTGTTAAATAAGCAGTTGACACGGTTCTCCTCTCCCTGCTCTCAAGTTCCGAGTCTGACGATGGCCACGTACTTCTCATGAGTTCATCACATGGTGTGACGGAGCGGGGCTGCAACTGAACATCTCTAAGACAGAGGAGATGGTGAGTGATTTTACGTCAAAACGCCTCCCACGCGGAGACTTCTATGTTTGTAAAACCGCCCGAGGGCTGTTAGAGTAGAGGGGCACGGATATGGCAATCAAATAAAAGATGGAGCGCTTCACGGATTTGCGTGTCATCCTTTCGCAGGGGCCATGCTAATCTTCTCTGTATCGATCCAATTTTAGTATATGTGCCGCCGTGGCGAGCACGGAACAGCTGGCTCGCTCGAGGTATCTGTACCCCTCGGGTCCCTGCGAGCTCTCTCAGAGCTGGTAAGGGCCCAGTGAGCCATCTCACCCCCTCGCAGACCGTGCCGCACGGAGCGCGTCGGTGCTGAGGCCGGACGCACACCCCTCCATTGATGCAACCGCTCACCGAGTTTGGGGGACAGGTGAACGTAGCGCGTCAGTTTCTAAACGTGTCCGATTACACCGTGATGTACAGGAGCATCTTCTGGACACGAGGAAGCAGGTGTACACACTTGCCTTTGGTCCCTGGCGTACTGGAGCTGAAGGAGGCGTGGCCTCTACCTTTTTATAAGAAAGGAGAGTGGGCAGTAAAGAAGGGCTGGACAGCAAAGGCTCAGGGTGAAGGGAGTCTTACCGGATGCTCTTTGGATCTCCACAAGGTAGTGTACGGTCAGGGATTCTCTTCTTACATCCTAAACATGAGCGTGGAAGTTCTCCGGCTAGATTTCATGTTGTTAAATAAGCAGTTGACACGGTTCTCCTCTCCCTGCTCTCAAGTTCCGAGTCTGACGATGGCCACGTACTTCTCTTGAGTTCATCACATGGTGTGACGGAGCGGGGCTGCAACTGAACATCTCTAAGACAGAGGAGATGGTGAGTGATTTTACGTCAAAACGCCTCCCACGCGGAGACTTCTATGTTTGTTCACCGCCCGAGGGCTGATAGAGTAGAGGGGCACGGATATGGCAATCAAATAAAAGATGGAGCGCTTCACGGATTTGCGTGTCATCCTTTCGCAGGGGCCATGCTAATCTTCTCTGTATCGATCCAATTTTAGTATATGTGCCGCCGTGGCGAGCACGGAACAGCTGGCTCGCTCGAGGTATCTGTACCCCTCGGGTCCCTGCGAGCTCTCTCAGAGCTGGTAAGGGCCCAGTGAGCCATCTCACCCCCTCGCAGACCGTGCCGCACGGAGCGCGTCGGTGCTGAGGCCGGACGCACACCCCTCCATTGATGCAACCGCTCACCGAGTTTGGGGGACAGGTGAACGTAGCGCGTCAGTTTCTAAACGTGTCCGATTACACCGTGATGTACAGGAGCATCTTCTGGACACGAGGAAGCAGGTGTACACACTTGCCTTTGGTCCCTGGCGTACTGGAGCTGAAGGAGGCGTGGCCTCTACCTTTTTATAAGAAAGGAGAGTGGGCAGTAAAGAAGGGCTGGACAGCAAAGGCTCAGGGTGAAGGGAGTCTTACCGGATGCTCTTTGGATCTCCACAAGGTAGTGTACGGTCAGGGATTCTCTTCTTACATCCTAAACATGAGCGTGGAAGTTCTCCGGCTAGATTTCATGTTGTTAAATAAGCAGTTGACACGGTTCTCCTCTCCCTGCTCTCAAGTTCCGAGTCTGACGATGGCCACGTACTTCTCATGAGTTCATCACATGGTGTGACGGAGCGGGGCTGCAACTGAACATCTCTAAGACAGAGGAGATGGTGAGTGATTTTACGTCAAATCGCCTCCCACGCGGAGACTTCTATGTTTGTTCACCGCCCGAGGGCTGATAGAGTAGAGGGGCACGGATATGGCAATCAAATAAAAGATGGAGCGCTTCACGGATTTGCGTGTCATCCTTTCGCAGGGGCCATGCTAATCTTCTCTGTATCGATCCAATTTTAGTATATGTGCCGCCGTGGCGAGCACGGAACAGCTGGCTCGCTCGAGGTATCTGTACCCCTCGGGTCCCTGCGAGCTCTCTCAGAGCTGGTAAGGGCCCAGTGAGCCATCTCACCCCCTCGCAGACCGTGCCGCACGGAGCGCGTCGGTGCTGAGGCCGGACGCACACCCCTCCATTGATGCAACCGCTCACCGAGTTTGGGGGACAGGTGAACGTAGCGCGTCAGTTTCTAAACGTGTCCGATTACACCGTGATGTACAGGAGCATCTTCTGGACACGAGGAAGCAGGTGTACACACTTGCCTTTGGTCCCTGGCGTACTGGAGCTGAAGGAGGCGTGGCCTCTACCTTTTTATAAGAAAGGAGAGTGGGCAGTAAAGAAGGGCTGGACAGCAAAGGCTCAGGGTGAAGGGAGTCTTACCGAATGCTCTTTGGATCTCCACAAGGTAGTGTACGGTCAGGGATTCTCTTCTTACATCCTAAACATGAGCGTGGAAGTTCTCCGGCTAGATTTCATGTTGTTAAATAAGCAGTTGACACGGTTCTCCTCTCCCTGCTCTCAAGTTCCGAGTCTGACGATGGCCACGTACTTCTCATGAGTTCATCACATGGTGTGACGGAGCGGGGCTGCAACTGAACATCTCTAAGACAGAGGAGATGGTGAGTGATTTTACGTCAAAACGCCTCCCACGCGGAGACTTCTATGTTTGTTCACCGCCCGAGGGCTGATAGAGTAGAGGGGCACGGATATGGCAATCAAATAAAAGATGGAGCGCTTCACGGATTTGCGTGTCATCCTTTCGCAGGGGCCATGCTAATCTTCTCTGTATCGATCCAATTTTAGTATATGTGCCGCCGTGGCGAGCACGGAACAGCTGGCTCGCTCGAGGTATCTGTACCCCTCGGGTCCTTGCGAGCTCTCTCAGAGCTGGTAAGGGCCCAGTGAGCCATCTCACCCCCTCGCAGACCGTGCCGCACGGAGCGCGTCGGTGCTGAGGCCGGACGCACACCCCTCCATTGATGCAACCGCTCACCGAGTTTGGGGGACAGGTGAACGTAGCGCGTCAGTTTCTAAACGTGTCCGATTACACCGTGATGTACAGGAGCATCTTCTGGACACGAGGAAGCAGGTGTACACACTTGCCTTTGGTCCCTGGCGTACTGGAGCTGAAGGAGGCGTGGCCTCTACCTTTTTATAAGAAAGGAGAGTGGGCAGTAAAGAAGGGCTGGACAGCAAAGGCTCAGGGTGAAGGGAGTCTTACCGGATGCTCTTTGGATCTCCACAAGGTAGTGTACGGTCAGGGATTCTCTTCTTACATCCTAAACATGAGCGTGGAAGTTCTCCGGCTAGATTTCATGTTGTTAAATAAGCAGTTGACACGGTTCTCCTCTCCCTGCTCTCAAGTTCCGAGTCTGACGATGGCCACGTACTTCTCATGAGTTCATCACATGGTGTGACGGAGCGGGGCTGCAACTGAACATCTCTAAGACAGAGGAGATGGTGAGTGATTTTACGTCAAAACGCCTCCCACGCGGAGACTTCTATGTTTGTAAAACCGCCCGAGGGCTGTTAGAGTAGAGGGGCACGGATATGGCAATCAAATAAAAGATGGAGCGCTTCACGGATTTGCGTGTCATCCTTTCGCAGGGGCCATGCTAATCTTCTCTGTATCGATCCAATTTTAGTATATGTGCCGCCGTGGCGAGCACGGAACAGCTGGCTCGCTCGAGGTATCTGTACCCCTCGGGTCCCTGCGAGCTCTCTCAGAGCTGGTAAGGGCCCAGTGAGCCATCTCACCCCCTCGCAGACCGTGCCGCACGGAGCGCGTCGGTGCTGAGGCCGGACGCACACCCCTCCATTGATGCAACCGCTCACCGAGTTTGGGGGACAGGTGAACGTAGCGCGTCAGTTTCTAAACGTGTCCGATTACACCGTGATGTACAGGAGCATCTTCTGGACACGAGGAAGCAGGTGTACACACTTGCCTTTGGTCCCTGGCGTACTGGAGCTGAAGGAGGCGTGGCCTCTACCTTTTTATAAGAAAGGAGAGTGGGCAGTAAAGAAGGGCTGGACAGCAAAGGCTCAGGGTGAAGGGAGTCTTACCGGATGCTCTTTGGATCTCCACAAGGTAGTGTACGGTCAGGGATTCTCTTCTTACATCCTAAACATGAGCGTGGAAGTTCTCCGGCTAGATTTCATGTTGTTAAATAAGCAGTTGACACGGTTCTCCTCTCCCTGCTCTCAAGTTCCGAGTCTGACGATGGCCACGTACTTCTCTTGAGTTCATCACATGGTGTGACGGAGCGGGGCTGCAACTGAACATCTCTAAGACAGAGGAGATGGTGAGTGATTTTACGTCAAAACGCCTCCCACGCGGAGACTTCTATGTTTGTTCACCGCCCGAGGGCTGATAGAGTAGAGGGGCACGGATATGGCAATCAAATAAAAGATGGAGCGCTTCACGGATTTGCGTGTCATCCTTTCGCAGGGGCCATGCTAATCTTCTCTGTATCGATCCAATTTTAGTATATGTGCCGCCGTGGCGAGCACGGAACAGCTGGCTCGCTCGAGGTATCTGTACCCCTCGGGTCCCTGCGAGCTCTCTCAGAGCTGGTAAGGGCCCAGTGAGCCATCTCACCCCCTCGCAGACCGTGCCGCACGGAGCGCGTCGGTGCTGAGGCCGGACGCACACCCCTCCATTGATGCAACCGCTCACCGAGTTTGGGGGACAGGTGAACGTAGCGCGTCAGTTTCTAAACGTGTCCGATTACACCGTGATGTACAGGAGCATCTTCTGGACACGAGGAAGCAGGTGTACACACTTGCCTTTGGTCCCTGGCGTACTGGAGCTGAAGGAGGCGTGGCCTCTACCTTTTTATAAGAAAGGAGAGTGGGCAGTAAAGAAGGGCTGGACAGCAAAGGCTCAGGGTGAAGGGAGTCTTACCGGATGCTCTTTGGATCTCCACAAGGTAGTGTACGGTCAGGGATTCTCTTCTTACATCCTAAACATGAGCGTGGAAGTTCTCCGGCTAGATTTCATGTTGTTA
>NC_068375.1:404601-428161 GCF_023724105.1 Carassius gibelio | reverse complement strand
TTTAATTTTTTGAACAGTTGTTTGAAATGGATTTAATCATTATTTAAAATAATCTTGGAGATTTTAGAATTGCCTAAATCATAAATGTGGCCGGGTTGAAGCCAGCAGTGATGTTTTTCTTTTGTTATGGCAGCCATCCACTCTGTATATATATTTTTTCGAGACTGTTGCACTCCTGTTGCTGTTTGTTATTCTGCACGAAACTTCATGCCAATAAATAAGAAATATTACTGATTTGTGCGTTTCCAGCGCTCTCTTTACGTTCGTCCGTCCGTTATTTGACGTTGGAAAAGGAAACGTCTGCAAAGTAGGCTAACTGTCAATATTGTTTCTAATGTGTAATTTACTCAATTTTAACTTCTTTGAACTATTTTATCCACAATATTTTAAATGAACCTTCTGCACTTGTCTGTGTTTCTGTTTTCAGACACAAATCTGTCTACATCTCCTAGATCACAGATAAAAGAAGGGATAGGAATTGGCAGCTTTTTTTTGCAAGTTTGCTTTCCCAGTACGTGGGCTGAGTCCATTCCCCTGAGAGCACTCTTAACAGCATGTTCTGCGAAAAAATCTGTTGAATGCTGGTTGACTGTCACTCTTATCTGCACCATGACATCACACAAAAGAGGAAATATGACTGTGCGGACCTGAAGTCAGCTGGGTGAAGTTTTAGCAGAGAAGTGAACTGCTTCAGCACCAGTATTATTCTCCATAAAGAAGAAACAAAAGACTGGCTGGGTAATATTTAGATCAGGTGACTCACTTAAGTAGGGCACTGGGTCAGGGCCACTGCAAAACATAGTTTTGTGAATTCGTGCATGATGTTAGTATCAGAGGTGTGAAACACAGCTGTTTAGAGTTATCATGGAATTTTGTTTGTGAGAAAAAACATTTCTGGAATGCATAAAATTCTTGTTTTGCTTCTCACTGGAAACCTCATGGCTATCATTTTATGAGAAATCTAGAGGTGAGCCGAGACTTTTAACCAATTTAAAGTGTGTAAAATGGAAAATAGTATAAATTCAAACACTGAGCATGGTAGTTTACTGTTTGTAGTGGACAAATGTAAAAAAAAGTCAATAGCTACATTCACATAGTGTTTGCTGACAACTGTATTTACTAAGGTGTCATTCATGCTCGGTATACTGTACATATTCAAGTAGAACAACAAATGTGTTTGTGGACAGGTAATTTAAGTAAATTCCCTTATCTGTACCCACCACAGCCTCAAATATTAACCCTTGTTATAAGTGTTGTGTATGCACAAAATGGGCATAGAAACATGCGTATGCAATTTTTCACGCACATATCGTGATTTATAAAAAATATTATATAAATATAAAAAATATATAAAAAACTTGGCGTAAATATGTACGCACCGTACGGACATTCTAGACCATGCATACAAATTCTTTTTTCCTGGAGTGAGAAAAGTAATTAGTAATGATTTTAAACTCTGTTTTCATGTCGATAAACACATTTACATTAAATACTCCACTCGCATTAATGGAGATAAACACAAAATAACATAATTTTATTAAAAAACATCTTCATTTAAAATAAATGTTCTCAACACATTGATAATAAAAAATCAGCATAGTTGAATGATTTCTGAAGAATCATGTGACACTGAAGACTGGAGTAATTCTTCCCTTTCGATACTACACTCGTACTGCGTCTTGCTAGACACATATGGGAAAAAGCCTTTTTTCTCCCGAATTGATGACTTTCTCATTCACGCAGTGAAACTGCACAGCTGTTCATGCAGTGTATTAAAAAACTAACCAATGGCTAGGCAGTGGAGCTACATGAGCTTATGGCAACAGAGCCCACCAGAACGGGCGGGTCGCTCTGGCTATATAATATATGTACATCTCTCCTCTCTCAGCAAGCCTTGGAGAGAGAAACGGCAAAGCTTGGTAACTAAGCAATTGGGTCTGAATGATCTCACGCAAACACAGAGCCTGCGTACTCGTACTCGCTTCCCGTCGATCCGTGTCTCACACGTAAAGATCAGTGACCCTCTTTATATCGAGCGGCTCTATCCTCCTAAATAGATCAGAGCAGATGCAGCCGCTGACAGCTTAAAATTTGTATGTGTTGCAATGGCTGCGCTCACAGACATGGGTTGCTTTTACCACGAAATAGGTGTGCCACTGTTCTTTCGTGGAAGACAGCCGCGCCTTCCCATGCCCATGTTTCTCTCCTTCTAGTTACCTTGGAGGAATCAACGATGAGCTCTTGGGTTGAACAGTCAGACTTGAGCAATCCTCGACACACATGATTTGTGTTTAATTGGCCAGTGTGTGTTACAAATGAGGATCAGTGCACCTCGTTATATGAGCAGCTTAATCCTCCCAGGCTGACCAAAGCAAAACACTGGCAGCTTCACATTTGTGTGTGCGTCGCTGAGCACCACCTCCCCTGCTTTTGTGTTTCTCTCCTCCCAGTTGTTAGTAGAAATGGCAAACTCGGGGGTATGATCGATCAGGCTTTGATCGATCAGTGATTTAATGCCGGCAAAGCTCCTGCTTGAATCACTCTCCATGTAGCTCTTTGATCTGCCAGTGTAAGGATCACTGCCTCTCATGAGCCCCTTTCACACAGTAATCCCAGTAAATTGCCGTAAAATTACCGGAAAGACTTTACCGGTAAATAAAGACATGCGCTGTTCACACAGTCAATGACATTCCGTCTTTTTTTTCCAGAAAAGCACCATTCACACATCCATTCCAAAATAACGGTAAATTCTGTGATGTCATTAACCTCTAAACAGCTGCGCTTGTATTTGTAAAGATGAAAGGGTTTATGCGGTCATTGTTTTTTGTTAATGTTACATTTTTGTTTCAAACTTTAGCATTCATGCAACTTGTTACAGAGACAAAGCAATAGACGACTACAAACCAAAATACTGAACTATAGGAGAAAAAATGTTGTCTGTAGTCGCTAGCATCCGAAGGCTGCTACCTGCAGCTAAAGAAGTTGGTGCCTCAGTCAGTGTCGGCAGACTGACTCGACGTGATTCATCACACGCGTCCTCTGCAACGCTAGTTTTGGGTTCCTCTGAATTCTTTTTTTTTCCCATGGGTTGAATTATGGTCCAAGTGCAAGACTCACTGGCCGCACGCATGTCATTTCATATTATGTCACTGATACAAACCAACCAGCTTTATAATAGCCTAAATATTATGGTATCTAATCGATTACATTCATTGAAATAAATAAATAAATAATTATACTTGCCATTAAAAAAAACACCTGATGCTGTCGGGAGCTGACCAATTTAGTGAAATTCGGCTTGAAAGGAGTAACAGCACAATGAAGTTGTGACTGTAAATTGCAGTCTGTAAGATGCGCGACATCGCAGAAAAGGTGCGTTTACAAATGTAGCCTTTGCTGATCCAAATTAATATCAAATAGTCTATGTGCCCTCAGCGCAGCTGAACAGTTCTGCGTTCAATATGAGTTCAAAAGATGGCTCAAAGCACCGGGCAAAAGAAATTACCATGAATGTGTCAGGGGGAAATAGTAAGGAGATATTTGAATTATTTACTAATAGACTATTGTTTTCTGAGTCTGTGTCCCAAGGATGAATTTGCCTCGTCATTTCCTCATTAGACGCGCCCTTCTTATACAGATTATGATTGTAATGAAAGAGTTTTATTTTTTATTTTTATTAAGTAGTAATTTCTAGCTTTCTATAGATATATTTATCATGTCCGTGAGGCATGTATTCGCTGAGTTTCGGTTTATTTTTGTAAGCGCTCCTGTTCAAGACGATACGGCAGAAAGCATGTTTGTTTTTTTTATTTTATGATCGCGCTTGCCTCTATGTCCCAAAAGCGTGCTTTATCTTACACTTTCCTCACAAAATATTGGATATAGCGCACATTTATCTGGGTTTAACATTAATACATTGTTACATGCTTGAACTGTTTTATATTTTTAGATTTTATTTTAGACAATTCGTGATGATATGAGAAGGCTAAATTTATCAAACAAAGGCTATGATCATCTCACTCTCTGTGCTGGCCGCTTGGTAGTTACTTCAAAAACAATTTTTTTGATGGTCATTTAATTTATAGATATTTAAGATGCAATGTTTTCAGTTAATTGATGATCTGACTCCTGTGAATGCATTGCTCTCGGAGACAGTTAGTTATTTTATCATACGTTACTACATTACTAACAGTTCCACTCAGATGACGACAAATTTCTCAATTCGCCCGCATAAGGAGAAGTGCTTTAAAGCTGCAGTAGGGATCTTTTGTAAAAATATATTTTTACATATTTGTTAAACCTGTCATTATGTCCTGACAGTAGAATATGAGACACAGATAATCTGTGGAAAAAATTAGGCTCCTCTGGCTCCTCCCAGTGGTCCTACTGCCATTTGCAGAAATTCGCCGCTCCCGGTAAGAAACAACCAATCAGAGCTGCAGTTCGTAACTTTTTTTGTATTCAAAATTTACAAAATGTATATAATAAGCGAGTACACCATGAATCCATTTTCCAAACGGTGTTTTTAGCCTGTCATGAATCACTAGGGTACACCTATAATAAGTGTTTATATCCGGACTATTTTCGATTGCTTCGGGGTACCGCGGCGGAGTAACCCAGTACCTTTGTGATTCTTCATAGACATAAACAGAGAAGTAGCTCCGGCTACAATGTTCTTCAGCAAGACGCAAGTAGTTCTGTTTATTAACCGCTAGAGCGTCAAAAGTTATCGACTGCAGCTTTAAGCACAAAATCAGACGCTTATTTGAGACATATATGAGTTTGTCTTTTTTTCCATTTTCGCTCTGCCTTACGATACTCTTGTCTGATAGTGTGGGTTTGATCATTTAACCAAGGCTGAGTAGTGACCTTTCCCTTCACTTTCTTTTTTGGCTTAAGGGGAGCAACAGGATCGGTAGAAATGGAGCAGGAATTAATAAAAACCTCCACCATCTCTTCAGTGTTTTAATATGTTGAGGATGTTGAGGACAGCAACCTCCAGAGAGTTTGTTTGATAGTGCTCTGAAAATAAACTGGCAGTGGATGGTTGAATAAAATGGGAATAACTTACATTCTGAGAGCATGTGGGGGTGGGGGAATCACAAACAATTTCAAACAGAATTGGCAAATTGGTATGGAAAGAGCAGCATCAATCACTTTCACAATCTCTTTGCCTAAGAAGACAACTCTCACTGCCCAATTTATTTATCAAAAACCAAGGATGCGTTGGCCCATGACTGGCTCAACCTCCTTCTTTATGGTTTTCCCCCAATCGCTCTGATTCCACAGGTAATTAGGTAGGTAAAGGAAAAAAAACACAAGGTTCTCCTAGTGGCCTTCTTCTGGAAGAACCAGCCATGGTTATCAGAGCTAACTCAGCTGTTGATAGTGGCCCCTTGGCCTGTTCTACTGAGACAAAATCTCCTCTCTCAGGCGAACGGGACAATATGGCACCCTTGCCCAACCTCTTTCCACTCAACGGGAGCCTTCCAGCCTCCCAGAGCAAATTCTAAACATAATTTCAGAGGCAAGATGCCTCTATGCCTTAAAGTGGTCTTTTTTTCTCCACTTGGTGTCTTAACTGTGGCAAAGATCCTCAGACTTCCGATTTGGCAAAGGTGTTGTAATTTTTGCAATTTTTGCAGAGTTGCTGAATAATGGACGCTCCCCATCCATGCTCAAAGTCTATGTGGCGGCCATAGCGTCTTCTCATGCACCTGTCGAGGGCCAATTTGTGGGTAGACACAGTGTGGCCATTCACTTCCTAAGGGGTGCCAGGATGCTGAATCCGCCTTACACTTCATGGGATTTGCCCACTTTGAGCCGCTACAGTCTGCCAGCATTCGGTCACTATCGCTGAAGACTGCCCAGCTTCTAGCATTGGCATAAGTAATTCGAATAGCGGACCCGCAGGCACTCTCTATTACCCCTGCCTTCCTGGAATTCAGGCCTAACGACACTTAGTTGTCCTGAAACCAAAGCATGGTTAAGTACCTAAGGTGCTCTCCACTCCGTTCAAAGCCCAAGTCATTACGCTCTCTGTGCTTCCTCCCTCTGAAGAAGACAGTGAGCTATCTCTACTCTGCCTAGTCCGAGCTCTGAGAATCTATATCAGTGATCCTCAAATCTGGCTTGCGAGATCCACTTTCCTGCAGAGTTTAGCTTGAACCCTAATCAAACACACCTGAATTTGCTAATCAACGTCTTCAGGATCATCAGAAAATCACAGATAGGTTAGTTTGATTAGGGTTGCAATGATTAACCAGGCTGGGTGTGACCTCAAGCTGCTTAACCCGTCATAGCCTTGGACTATTGTTAACTTCTCTATGGCAATGAATTGCTTGTGGAAGTCTGATATCTTAGTCGTTCCACTACATTTGCATGGTGTGATTGTACTCTTCCCATATGCATCTAGCAAGATGCAGTACGAGTGTAGTATCGAAAGAGAACGTACTCGGTTTCTGAACAAAACCTCGGTTCCCTGAGATATGGGAACGAGTACTGCATTGCTAGCCGTGCTATGTAGCTTCAGACGAAGTAACCTGAGAATCCTGTGGCAAATGAGGCTTCAGGCTTCGTCACCATAGGCTTGTGTAACTCCGCTGCTCAGCCATTGGTTAATTTTTTTAATACTCTGCACGAACCACTGGCAGTGAAGTTTCACTGCGTGAATGAAAAAGACTTCAGTTCAGGAGAAAAAAGGCTTTTTCTCATATGCGTCTAGCAAAACTCAGTACTCGTTCCTGTATCTCAGGGAACCGAGGTTACTTTAAGTAACCGAGTATGTTTCTAAACATTCAGCTTTGCCAAAACAGAAATCAATTATATTTTGAAATGTATTAAAACAAACTGTTATTTTGAATTGTAAAAAAATATTATTCACAATATTAAGCTACTGTTTTAAATTCTACACATAGAAAAAAAGAAAATAAAAATGTAAAAACTGATTAAGCATGGACTGCACAAAACATTACAATTACACTGGCTTTTTTTCACCATAGATAACACACGTAAGAAAACATAACAGTTCAATGTATGACTAAAAACATAATTTAAAGTCACTGAGTACGTAAAGGAAAACTCTATAAGATCATCCAAAAACTACTGGCACCTACAGTAAATTGTTTTGTATTCTTAGCAATGAATGTTTGTTTCTTTTATTTTTTGTTGTTTGTTCTCCTCGCACCAAAAGCCCAGTAAATATTTCAATAAAACTCATATTTGGAGCATGCTGCCTTACCATATCACTTCTGTACTGCCTTTGGTCTCCTACCCTTGTTAAGCTTGCAAATCTGCAGTGGAGTCAGCCTAAAATCACCTTTGCAGGCTCAAAGGATGTGCCAACATGGTAGATGAGACCATTTTTATATTTTTTTGCCATGTATGTTTTTTGGAAGCTGCCCTTGACGTTAAGAATATAAAACCCACACTGTGGAATACACCATTAACATTTATTTTCCTTGGCTCTTTTCTGAACTCAGGTTAGAGACTAAGGAAATACAAACCAGCCTTAGTTTTTTTAGAAAAGAGTTTAAGCTGTCTATAATTGTACATATTTTTCTAATCAGTTCATGGCACTGTTTGAAGGAGACTGACTTAAGCATACTTTGGGGGTGAATGATGCAAAATGAAAACTTTGGAGTATTTCAGACTTTGGCGGACGCTTTTGAGAGTGGGGTATTTACAGCGGGAAAAATGAAAGACATAATAGGAAACATTTGAGGCACTGAAAGAAGGCAGGCAAACATGGCAAAAAGAACTGAATGATTCTGCTATACACAGAACCTGAAGGGCTGCCCATATGTTTAAACAATTAAATTATAGTTTAGAATGTACCAGGTTAGGACTGCCTATGCTTAGGGCCCGGGATCTTGTGCAGCGCCCCTGTGAAGAGGTGTAGCCTAATATGGAATACCACAAGGCTCAGCAACCCTCTACATTGCGAGTAAATCACTTGCATATTTAACTTAATTTTACTCTGGGTTACTAAATTATGTCTATTGTTAGCCATTGACTAATACATTCTTAGATTTTACTCGCTAGTGTGTGTGTTCAAGGCTATTATAAGATTAGCACATTTACACTCGCTGAACACTGAATGAGTGCTGCAGAGTTCTCTCTCCATCAAGCGATCAGTATTATTTCAGTTCACCTCAATGGACGCACAGCGCACGAACTGTATTTGCCGAACAGTAAACTCTGTGTGAAGGCGCTTGACTCGCCGTCACTTTGCTGATAGAGCTGTTTCTCACATATGCAAAGAGAAAGAGAGAGATTCTAACCATTAGGACTGCCTATGCATAGGGCCCGGGATCTTGTGCAGCGCCCCTGGAATCGTGTGTGTGTGTGTGTGAGTAAAATAGTATACTAGTCTGGCGAGTAAACAAAATATTTTACTAGCCACTGGCGATTATATTGCCAAGATGTGGGTACAGTGTTGCTCAGTACCAAGGCCCTTGCTTTTCATCCTACCCCTGGGAGATAACATGGTGTTAGCTTTCAGTGTTATGCTGATGATACCCAGCTCTATATTTTTTTTGTGTCCTGATTAAACGTACAAATTGGCAAAACTAATGGAATAGTTGCTATAAAAAAAATAGATCTTGGAGTTGATGCTGGATCAACACTTAGATATGACCTCTACAACCCTGAATGTCATTCTAGACCATAGGTGCGTTCCGTTCGACCGTAAGTGTACTGCGAAGTGGACTTCACAGGGTATTCCGCCATCTTAAGTGAGATTCCAATCCGAAGGGAGCGAACATGTTCAGTTCGAAGGGCACTGAGCACGGCACAGGGAATAAGGGAACATCGATACATCACTTCACAGGAAGTGGAGAGCGATTATCCCCCAACTGTCATTGCGCGCAGCACGTCATCACCAGTCAGAACGGCCGTCTTCGCTGTCTTCGTTCATATTCATTACGGATTGTAAAAAGGTATGATAATGTAAAAGTGACTAGAAGCAGACGAGGCTCTGCCATTTTTCTTTATTTTACTTTATTTACCTCAGTGTTTACTATACGGCTGTGCGCAGGAAGAAGGCGCACAAGACCGCTATGCAATTATATGACCATTTATTAAAAACACATATAGGCTATACAGTTAACCAAATAAAAGTTATTTTCATATTTGCATGACAGCAGGGCTTCAATTCTGTTAATAGTGAAGTAATAGCAGCAATTGTCAATTAAAGTGTATAATAAACATACGTTTTTCATCATATAGTACTCAATTATTTTTTTATTGTATAGTGTACATATTTTAAATGTGATTGTAAATAAAAATTAAAATATGAATGTAGTCTTATATATTTATATCATAATCTGCGCGACCCCATCGGTGACTTTCTTTAATACGTTTGCAGGGCGTTCCAAATGACCGGTTATTGTCAGTGAAGTCCACTCAACTGATATACCGTGCTCAGGGAGTAGGGAGCAGTGAACACTGCGTAGGGACCCTGTCGAATGGAACGCACCTCATGTCAATTATATGAGCCCTAGAGACAGATCCCCTGCAAAGACCTTGTCACCTAAGCGGCCATCAGCACAATACCACAGGAACAAGACAAATCCTCTGCACAATCTGACTTTTGTTGCAGCCTGGAATCAAACCACACCATTTTCCAAAGGAGACACTATCTTTATTGTATAAAGCATTATCTAAATAAAGTTGAATTGACTTTGATTAATTTGGTTCCCTCATGAACTGATTAATTTGAAGTGGTTTCCTAACGGGATCATGTCAGAAAACAAAAACTGGAGCAAGTGGATATTTACCTATGAAGAAAACTTGAAAATGACTATAAGTCTTTCAGTGAAGAAAACAGTTTATTGCGTGTGCATCTTGTGAGCGACTGCAGGTAAAGAACTTTTAGGTCCATGTATCCATACAAATATCAAAATATGGTGTCCCTTTTTTGATGAGAGGCCTGGGTACTGATGGAATGCTAGAAATGCTCCTGTATGTGAGTTTGTAGAAACTTATGCATGTGGATAAAAGAAAGAGAAAGCAACAAAAAAAAAAAAGAAAAAGGCTAGATGCCTTTAAGAGACAAAGACTCCTGGCTTATCGCCCAATGTCCAATCTGCTGATGATGAGGCATGTGATGAGGAAGGAACCCGGGATCCATTTTTAACTATGAGTTCATCCTTTATGGCAAAAAAAAAAAAAAAAAAGAAATTGTGCAGCCATAAAAAGTGCAGTCCGTGTGCTCCTGAAATTCTGTCTGTCGGCACCTGACAGCACATCGCATCTGCACTTATCTGAATTTAGCCATCAATCATGAGTGAACACGTACTGCTTTAGAAGAGGTTGATTAAAATAATGGCGGACCTCAGGGAACAGTGAGGGATGCATTTCTGAAAGGGTTTACACTCGCCTAGCTGTTTAATTTTGATTTATGAAAATCAAAACAAAACAACAGTTAAGCCTATAGTTTTTATAATTGGTAAAATAATAGAATAAAGTTGCAAGAAGCAATTATCAGGTTCCCAATGTGATCCAGTTAAGTCGTAAGGTCACTCCTTATTGTTCCTATTCTAAAGCTGCTGTAGTAAATTCATAAACATTAATCACAGTCGTGTTATTTGATTGTCCACTGTTATAACGCCACCTTCTGTTCAAATGAAATTAAACTTGTTTTTCACTCTTATTGTCCTCATAAATGATTGCTTGCAATATGGCAGGGTAATTGAACTAGCCTAATAGTCCCATTTTGACATTTTACTGTTTATCATTAACCCTATCAAACCCTACCGACTTGACTGATACATATTTGTTCATTTTTTTATACTGTAGCCTACTGTACATATACAAAATGTAATTACAGTTTTTAGTTATCCATTTTAACAAAATAAGCCACACCCAACATTTTTTATTGGTGTCTGGCAGCCATGTTGAATTTAAAGTTTGGCATGTTTTCATGATTGTTTTAGGCTCTTTTAAAAGCAAGTCAAGACTTTGTTGATGTTTGTGAATACGCCACAGGGAAGCAGGCTAGTGAAGTTAGCAGAGAGTGATTCCTGTCCTCACATTCCCTTCATACTGAGAGTGCTCTCCCACCCTCAAAACTCACAGAACTGAAGAAACACATCCCCATCATTTCCCTACCATCCCTCAATGTGTCCAAATGTAGACTGTTTGGTCAGAAGTTATGGCTCTATAATAACAGCTGAACAGTATGATTGTAGCACCATCTATGGGTGTGAATGAAGGCATTGTGAAAATCTCAAATACGTCATGTCAGCAATTGAATGCCACTATGCACAGAATAACAATGCATGCATTTATTTAGCAATTCACGTTTTATTTTTAATTCTTTAATATAAAGTAAAGAAGAAAGAACCTGAAAGTCACAAAATATCTATTTATAAACTTGAAGAAATGTGAAAATTTTAAGATACCACCTCAGTTCTCCTTTGTTTTATTTTATTTTTTAAGAAAACTACATTTTAACTGTTAATATGGAAAATGTATATTCTACATTTAATTTATTTGCTTAGTACAAATAAATGTTGCCTATTTCAGGATTTAATTTTATTTACACAGACAGACATTTGATACATAATTCAGGATACATTTTAAATAATTTTTAAAATGTAATTTAACAATTTAAATTGAGAATATGGATTTAAATGGACAATATGCTAAATCTATTTTTATTTCAAGAGATGGATGGATGGATGGATGGATGGATGGATGGATGGATGGATAGATAGATAGATAGATAGATAGATAGATAGATAGATAGATAGATAGATAGATAGATAGATAGATAGACAATCATAGCACTTTTTGTAAAATATCTGTATGTAGAAATTAATGTTTAAATGCATATTTTTGGATAACTTTAAATCTTCATTCTACATGACAACCTCCATGTGCAAACATCCTCCTCATAGTAAAGGCATTTGGACTGTGTGCGTCATCACCATCACACACTTGACCTATTGTCTGACCTTGTCTGAGAGTGTGTGCTACAGTATATGTGAGTGCTTTCCTTCACCTACACGGTCATTGATGAAGCTGCATGATTCATTGGCACAAATCATTTCTGTTTCCTGAACATCTGTTTTTGGAAACTCGTTGCACATAAAAGAAAGGCTTTCTTATTGACTGTCTTACTAATTGGGATGTACAGTAAATTTATGCATTTTATACACAATTTAAGCACAAGGCTAGATCCTGTACTGACTAAATATTTTATACCTACAGAGCCACCCTGGGGAAATAACTCTTAACAAGTAATTGTAGATGCATTACTGGGTCAGCATGTTGTGGTGTAAACACTGGTGCACTGTCAAAAAAGTATGCATACAGTGAATATTATGTTGCTGTTTTCTTATACACTGATCATTTCGTTTAATTCGTTTTTGTACATTTGCTTCAAGTTTAAAGGAGTGTGTCCCACACCTTCAACCGTTGCATGAGGGGGTCAAACCCAGCCAAAAGTAAGAGGAAGGACTGTGCTCCCACACCTAATATTTGCCTCCATCTCTGATTTCATCAGCAAATAAAACACAGTTATTTAGCTGTTTATAAAATTTTTTAACAATTATTATTAAAGGTGCAGTGTGTAAATTCTAGCGGTGAGGTTGCAAATTGCAACCAACTGCTCAGTCCCCCACTCACTCCTCTCTTTAGAGAAGCTACGGTGGCCGACACAGGTTTCTATATATTTTTAACTCTATTTATATATTTGTTACATTCAGTTAATACAAATTTCTTTCAATAAAATCGAATACAATTTAAATGAACTTTAAATAGTGAAGGTTTTGGATTACTTGCATTATTGCATCTAGAGCTTTGCTGCCCTCTGGGGATTTTTCTGTGTACAACCTATTCATATATTAATTTATGCATGTATCCTATGGTATTCCTAACAAGAATATAATGATAATACAAATAATCATTAGAATTTGCAAAAAAAAAAAAGAAAGAAAGAAAGAAAGAAAGCCCATCACCCTCATGCTTGAATGTCATTTTATTTGATGAGAGTATGTTACAATATGAAGGCAGCGGTGAGTGAAATATGTCCACACAAATAAATACAAAATATATTATTACAGAAGGAAGGAGAATGTTAGGATGAAGGCAGGAGGAAACTGACACTGTATTTGCCAAACATGAGTCTATCTGGTAAATAAACGTGTAAATCAACACAGAACACATACGTCTATGTACAACACATGCTTCTCTATGTTAAGCCACTATTAAACAGAAACTCTGGCATCTTCTTGTTATGTTATTCTGGTTTCTGATGTGTGATCAACCGACTAACAGCAACGACAACAAACAGAATACCTTTAGTTTTAACATCACTATAACTGTTAATCCATATATCTCGGCCTCTGTTATTTACATCAGAAAATCACATTTTCGTTCGCTTAATAAGCCTGTGTGATGCATTTTGGGAGAGCATTTGTACAATTGTGTGTGTATATATATATATACACTTCTGACCCCTTTAATATACTGTTTTGTTAAAGAAATATTAATAAGAATAACTAATTGTATATTGCACTTAAGGGGTTAGGAGCCATGGGACCACTACATGAAGAACAGATGAGGAAATGTTACCAAAGCCCTTGAAAGTAATAAGAATTAGTGTTCTGTCATTAGTATTGAGAGAATATAAACATGCTGTCAGCTGCGACTCAGATAAAAAAGGACATTAATGTTAACTAATACTTAGTTCCATCCAATGTCATCTCACTAGGATCTTTGTAAAAGTGGAGTATGCTGAGGTCTGTGCAGGAAAGAAAAGTGAAAAGTCTCTTGGCAAAGCTGAACAAAACGGTACCAAAATTTCTCTTTTTTTTCCTATACCCATCATGCATTGCATCCTCTCTGTACTGCCAGTGGGTCATCAGGTAGCAAGGCATTTTGGGCACTGGCAAATAGATTTGAGTCAACATTTCCAGCATATTCATAACGCGATATTGTCATCTTATTGCCGCAACCATCCAACAGGGTGCAGCACAGAAGCATCTTAAACCTGTCCACACAATGATCCATCGGGCTGAGCTCTCCAAGGTACTTAATTGAGTGACGTTTCAATATGAAGCTGTGCATCAGTGGATTTTGTGATTGTAGACACGTCCTGTTCTACTATGTCTCCAGCAATACTGATCTAAAAAGTTCAACGTCTATGGTTTGTCGTCATAGCTTTAAGACGGATCTGTAACAGAGCTGGGTCTCTTTTGGTTGGTTAACTCCAGGTAAATGTCAGAGCGGAGGAATCGAGGGTATGAGTCTCTTTCCATTAGTCCAAAGATTCTGCTCTGAGCCAGGTCAAAGCAGTCTGCACAGATGTTCTCCATGTTTTCTTTGATGTGCTCCCTGGTGTACGAGTCCAGATTAACCTTGGAAAATAAAACAAGAGTCTGCTTAGGACACTTTCATATTCATTTTGGATTGGTTTTCTGGCACATCTGCTTTCTGGAATCAATTACAAATTGCAAGTCAAATAAAATAAATAAAAATTCTTGCCAAGAAAAACTGGATATATTATTGCTGAAAACAAGTCAACTAAGAAATATCATTTTTCATTTTGTCAACTTTGCAGAATTCATATATAAACATGAGCTGGGTTTCTTAATATGAAAGCCTGAAAACTGTTTCTCCATCTTACCTCTTTACAGGACTGTATGGAGATGTACTCCGTGAATATCTTCTTTGCTCTGGTTGCCATTTTGGACAGTGATTTGATCCTCTTGAAGTCCTCACAGGCCAACCAAAAGTCCAGATTCTCTTCACTAAACTCTGTTTGCAGGAAGGAACGGAAAACCAATGGGCCATCTGAAGAAGGGGAGAAAAAATTACTCTAATGCTTATTAGAAAACCCAGAAAAAGTGCTGAAGAGAAATTGGGGTAAATCTGGATTTGGATCCAGGAGCAGAGGTTAATGTAGATAAAATGCATGGTTTAAAACAGCAGTAACAGCTGCTGCGGTGCAGTGATCAACACAGCTGTCATATTGAATGAGACATATCTTACATTTGTGGGAAAGCAGTGCATCAAGTGACTCTGCCCATCTGAGAGCTTCCTCTGGAGTCGGTCTGTAGATGAGCAGACAGAGCGGTCAACGAAGCCATGACTCACACTAATGACCCATTCACAGATAATTATAGCGCACAAAATAGGCCATCTACTCAATAACTCAAAAACGTCACTGTTGTTTTGATTGCACACTCAACAATCATACATCAAAGCTCAGCTGAATGACTCTCTCGATACTTAAAAACGATGATATGCATATGACACACAACGCAGTGCGCCGGGAGTCTTCGCGTGAAAGAGGAAACAATCACGTGGACTCACTTGTCTGACTTGAGGACTTTCTCAAGCTTGCTGGCTGGATTGCTTCCATGTCTGTCGTTGGTCTTCTTCCGCAGAAAAGTCAGGCGGTTTTTCATGTCTTTGGCCCTGTGTGACGAGACAAAAGGCGTCACATCAGGTGATTTATTAGCTAACTGTTCACTCAAGTGCTTCTGGGAGGAAATGTATTCCGGTTATAGCAGTGAGCTTTATTGTAGAAGGAACACAGTAAAGGCATAAATAATGCTTTCCTCCTGCAAACCTAAGAATGGAAGACATTACATCAACATCACTTAAATCAGAACACCTAAATATCTCATGGCTACATGGCTACAATGCTTACTATTTTATATAAAGAAATTTAAGGAATAGATCAAATAAAAAACTAAATAAAAAAATGGCTGAAAGATTACTCACCCTCAGGCCATCTGAGATGCAGATTTATCATTATTTTTTATTAGTACAGATTTTGTGAAATTTAACGTTACATCACTTGCTCACCAATGAAAACAAATACATCTTTAAGGAGAAAACAATATTATGGATAGAGGACTCATTTTAGCTGAAAGCAACTGTTTGAAAATGTATTACAAACATGTAGTTCAGTTTGCTAGAAGTTAATTGATGGACCGGAGTTGATTGTATTACTTGTGAATTATTGTGATGTTTTTATCAGACTCCAATTCTGACGTCACCCATTCACTGCAGAGGATCCACTGGCGAGCAAGAGATGTAATGCTACATTTCTGCAGATTTTTGGCAATGATCAAACTTATCTGCTTCTTGGGTGGCCAGAAGGTGAGTACATTTTCAGCAAATTTTCATTTTTGGGTCAATTATTCCTTTAAGCCTGTGTGTAGGACCGTCTGATTTTAATAGAAAAGAATAATGTATACTATACTTTTCTGAAAATGAAAAACATTATATATATATATATATATATATATATATAGCAGTCAATAAACAGTCCAGATACATCTAAAATCAAATGAAAAAAAAACAAACAATTGTTTTGTGTGAAGAAAATTGACTCTATTTGTAGGACCATTATGTTTTTTTGTTACATTATTTTCATGATAATGAGCCATTTTTATGATAATTCTCATTTCTATAATGCAAAATGATTTTGTAGGTATAACCCTGGGTGACATACATTATCTTGACAGTTTTAATGCGATTCACTTCGAAGAAAATGGCTTGACTCACAAATTCTTGGATTTCTTCTTTTTGACACCAGTTTTTCCTGTGTCACATTTACAGTTCGGCTTGCCACAAACCTGTGGAAGATTTACAAAAGACATATTTTGAATGAATGAAACCAAATTCAACTACTAATGAAAATATTTTTGAGTCTGAATCACCATCGAGGTTTTGACAAAAGAACCTTTTTTTGTAAATAATTCTAGTGACCTCACATAAATGGTGGTTTTTGTAATTTGATAAAGCTGAATCTCTACACACCCTTCTTCCAGTGAAGAGCAGGCAGATCTGGTGGACGGATCCTCCGTTCTTGGTGAGCTCTTTCCTCAGGGTCTGTGGGGATGGAACCGCCCAGCGCTCCGAAGGTTCCCGCTTGGCCTCTATGCAGTCGATGGCCTGATCGGAGATGAAGCGAGGAGACCGAGGCTCCTGCAGCAAACTACCCTCGCTGTGCGTCCGTCTGTGGAGGGACCTCTGCACACACAAGCCCCCGCTCTGCTGCCCACTGCTAGGAGATGATTCCACCATACTCCTCCTTTTCAGAAAGCCTTCATCTGCGTCCTCATCATCTTCCTCCTCCTCCTCTTCATCATCGTCAGTTGACGGTGAGGTCAAAGCATCTGTGTTGAAGGAACGATCCAGGCACAGCCTGGGAATGACTAGAGGTGAGGAAGATGACGATGACGATGTAGGTCTGGCGCCAACACTGATGGTCTCAGAAGCACTCTCTCCCTCCCCCTGCTCCCTTTTCTCCAGTTCTGACTCTTGGCCACCTCCTTTCACCTCCTTCTGTCTGTCCTTCCAGATCTCGGAGGTGTCCAGGTATGGAGGTTTGCAGCCATCTCGAGAGGTCGGAGAGGTTTGGTTGGCGTCTCCGGTGCTGCAGTGCAGGTCTGGGTATGAGAGCCGCTGAGCTGGAGAGCTGCAGTTGGTTCTTCTCATGATGGGCGATGCAGAGGGGCATGATGGGGAACAGGGCTCAGACACACTGTGAGGGCTGAAGCCCAGCAGACCCAGATCAGCCTGTTCAGCTGCTTTTGGTTCCAGCATCTGTCAATAATACACAAGTGAAATCAACATTTTACAAATGGCTCTGGGTTTAAAAATGCCTACTACTTTATGAATAAAAAGACTTAAGAAAAGCTGTTGATAAAAAATAAAAAACGTGTAAAAAGCTCTCATGTCTTGGCACTTGTGAATCCAAAAATCGCTAGAGCAGTCTTAAATGTATGTACATATAAATAATGTATATTTAATTAAATGAAAAACATGGTGCATAACAAATAATAAATATAATAAATATACTTTATTCCAATTAAAAATGTACTTTATTTAAAATCATTTATACACTGTAAATGGGGAAAGCTATACAGAATTGTACATTGTAAGATAACACATGAAACACTTTTGTATGTCATGAAAATCAACATACAGCAAAAATTCTAATGCATTTTAAATATATTATACATATTTATTTAAAATAATTATACAGTACATATGAGTAAGATTTAAAAATACAATATATTTTGCGGGAAATACAGAATTACACATCATTCAAACTGAATTATAAATAATCAAATTATTAATGCAGTTGTCATTCACAAACACTGCAGATGAATCATTACTCATAAAAAAAAAAAACGCTTCCCCTCATGTTTAATAGAAACTAATACTTAGCCATAATCCATCCTCCATTATGTTTGGGGTTTCAGAGACTCCAGTATTACACATTGTTAATTGCAATCGATTTTGTCATGTTGTTTTTGTCTACAACTTATTTTTATTTATTTATTTTTCTGAGGGGGTAAAACTGATCCCCAACAGATGCTATGCTTAAAAAAAGAGAGGATATGGGAAGGCAGAAAGAGAAAATGAAAGCTCTATTGTAAAAAAAACTATTGTATTTTACATCTCCTATTGAAGAGGGAAAGGTTAATGTATTCATGCACCCTACACATCTAATCAGTCACATAGTAGTTTGCAGGCAGCACGACTGACACACAAGCTCAGATGCTCTTTAAAGACACAGAAGATACGAAGACACAAAGAGGTAAACAAGTATTGCTAATATGAGCAGCTATAATGCTATTAGTTTATATGTATATGATGCTCACTCAAGTGTATGTTAAACCCTCTGTGCAATAACCAAAATTATTAGATTATAACATAGACGCTTTTACTCTAACTTCACACTATAGTCACGCTTCTATCTTGTGTCATGTTAAGTTACAATGCATATTATTTAAACTTACATATTTCAAAACGAATTCAAACATCCAACTCTAACACACCTTCTTAAATATCCCTTTTGCCAATAAGATCACACTGAAGGTGCTATAGAGAAGAAAAAAAACTCTTATTTACTATACAACACACTGCAAAAGCACAAGGCACATACAGAACATGCAGAAAGCAACATGTAAGTGACCTCACCTTCGTAAGGAATTGTCCCTACAAACAAGTAATGTAGTCCTCCACCATCCTAGCATGCATTACAACAGCCCTGTTTTCTCTCTCTACACTCTTTTTCTTTCTCCCTCTCTTTCACGCAGTCACATGCGCGTGTCTGTTTGTGCTAGTCTGATGATGATGTCGCTGCTCTCCTGATGTCAGTCGCCCACCCAAGTGGAGAAAGTGAGAGAGAGCATGAATAAGAAACCGAGGAACAAACGCTATGTTTAACTGCTACGTGCACTATATGGAGTGGAGCGAGCATCTGTCACATAACAGTCTGCTGAAATCAACACAAACTCATTACGGACCATATTTACTGTGCATTCTTAATCCAAAACAGGACTTTTGTGGTATTTAGTCCTGGTCTTTTAGCTTCAAAACCATTTGCTCCTGTACTCCCAAATATTGATGAAAACTACTTTGTTTTACTTTAAAATCGCAGCTCTACCGATTAGCAAATCATGGTTCATTACTATGACTTAACTCACAAAATACAAAATATCTGTCTACATATAAAATACAACATTTACATCCTGTATTAAAAAATTATAAGAAATAACATATACATCTTATACCATGGGGTCTTCAATAAATATTACTTGTATTGCGCATATTATTTTAAAGAGTGAATTTTGTTTGCACAATCTTTGATAAAACTAATAATTTACTCCACCTCTGAAACGGTTTTCCTTTACAGCTGATGTCATCGAGGCCTTTTATTTTCAACCTCTTCCTTGCAACCACATAAAATACTGCCCTTCGTTTTTGTTTTTGTTTTCTCATTGAATATCCTGGTTCACTCAGAATATTTCACATTGCAAAAGCAAAACAGTTTCATGCTGACTTTAAAGGGAGAGCAAGAGAGGGAAATTAAATAATGATGAAGCTCTTGAAATGCAAGGTAATTTTGCAGAAGCTAGACCTGCCTCTATCCTGAGCGATAATGCTCCATAACTGCTGGAGAAATGCAGACGTGCAGTGGTTAAAAGCGAGACCCAAGTGGGTGTTTTTGCGAGCGAGTGTGCTTGTGTTTGATTTAGTACCTGGTCGGGGCCTATTCTGTCCCTCAGGGTGAGCTGCTTGTCAATATTGTCTCTCAGACACTGAACGACCCTCCTCTTCTGCTCGGATGAAAAGGCTTCCAGGCTGAACAGACATTCGGTCCTCTACAGAGACACACAAAGACAGTGTGTAAGCCACATTGAGGGAGTGATTATGAAATAATGTGTGTTTATGTCAGAGCAAGGACAGAATTACACATCACAGTCTTATAAATCTGAGGAAAAATATGTTTTTAAAAGCAGGTTCCACCTATACAAGAACATCTCTCTAAAGAGACCTCAATGTCATGCGCTGTTATGCAGGAGAATGGCATATGAGGGATGCAATCATACTCACACATTCATATCTATCTGTGTGTGTGTGTGTGTGTGTGTGTGTGTGTGAGGTGTTGTCAGGGAGATGGGCAGATGGCTGGGTCGATGAATGTGTTTTCTCGAGTGAGCAGGCTACGTCTTTCAGGCACGTTTACTCTGGAGAGAAAGAGCAGCTTTAAAGGCTCTAATATGTGACGCAAACCTCAGGCACAAGAGGCCCTCCATTTAACAGCCGCACCACATTTACATCCTGTAAATGTTTACCACAAGGCCATCCTGTCGGGCCGACGCTTCGATGGAAAACACATTACATCACACGTGATCTGGAGTGCACAGCACAGTGTTAAGCACGATGTGCCGTGAGCAGAGAACGAGTGGGTCGGTGCTTAGATGCAGGATCTCACCTCTATCCAGTAGGAGATGTACAGGCGCAGTTTGTCTGCAGGAACTGGAGAGAAGAAGACAGAAGTGTGAATTTCTTGTGAATCTCCAGGCTGTCAGGTTTTTTTTTTTCTTCTGACTTTAGGGGATGTAAACACCCACATCTACTCAGATATATGTCACCCATATGTGCACTGCATAAACAGAGTGCTATTCAAATGTACTAAATACAAGTATTAAAAGATATTACAAGCATTACAGATTTCATATCTATAAATACTTTATATTTACATAAACGTAGTTTTCATTAATTGAAATAAAGCTGAAATAAAATAGAAAAATTTGAAGCACTACAATTCTGAAAACTAAAATTAAAATTTCTCAATTAAAGAGAAAAGTTTTTAAAGCAAAAAATTACAAACTAAACAATTATTTAACTAAAATTACTTAACTACAATGTAAATTAAAAAAATGAAAATATTAAAGTAAAGGCTAATTCAAAATATTAATAAATACTATATATATATATATATATATATATATATATATATATATATATATATATATGCAGTAAATGTAAAATAAAATATATTATATTTATATCTATAAAAATGATATCCATAAAATATTTTCCAAGTAGGGGTAAGGGTTAGCTAAAATCCTATTGAGTGTTCAGTGGTCGTTTTCTGGTCATCAGAAGTCAAACTTTATTTATTCAAACTATGTTAAACTAAAGCATAAATGGTGACACTTTAAAATAAGGAATACATATTCACTATTAACTAAGAAGTTTCCCTATTAAAAGTTAACAAGGTAGATTAAGGTAGTTTAGTTATGGGGGAGGATGAAAGGATACAATATAAGGTCATGCAGAATAAAGCATTAATATGCACTTTATAAGTACTAATAAACAGCCAATAGTAATATGCATGCTAAGAAGCAACTACTTAATATTGAGAAACGGTCCTTAAATGAAGTGTTACCGCATAAATACTGATAACTAGAGTATATGATTTTTTTAAAGATATTCATTTTGCCCCTCTGTGCACATTCTGGCACATCTGTTTTAATAATGGACTTTGTCTGCAAAGTCAAGTGCCTTGACCAAACATCTAATTTCATATCCAACAGGACAAAGGTCAGCATAGTGATGCTATTAAAAATGAGAGAGATGTCAAATAAAGGCTGAAGATAGAACTGCCCTCTGTGCCACATGCTGCAGTATTTCTGTTCTCAGGAAGGTAAAGAATACACTGTCCCGCCCAGCCTGCCTATAACAGGCCTTACCGGAGACATGGCCATTGTTCCCAGCAGACACAGAGAGTGAGGAGAACTACGCTCTCATGACACACACATACTCATTCCCACAGTCCTGACGCCTCCTTCCTGACTAGCGCTTCTAACACACAGTCATAAATAACACAGGGTGGACCTCCTTAACATCCCCTCTGCACTAAACAATCAACCCAGAGAGATGAGATACAGCTAGACTGAATGAAAAACTGACAGACGGGCTGATAGAAAGACAGAAAGATAGTCTAACATTTGAACTCATTACAGATGAAGAAATTTAGTTCACTTCAGGATACATCTTAAGGTTACATCTTAAACGGATGCAAACCAGGCACTAGCACTGCCTTTGAAACACAGCAACACATTGCACGGCTCAACAATAACAATAGCTGGATGGCCCAAGGCCAGTGTGAGAGAGTTTCTTGATAGTTGACAGAAATAAAACTCGTTCTATCAGGCCAGAACTGCACTGTCGCTATGTATTATGTTTGTTGATCATGCACATGTGCTTTACGTTCCATGCAGACTTTTCTGTGATGTCATCGAAGCATTAAACAAACCAGTCATAATTTGCACATTATGTTTTCCAATTAAGGTATATGTATGCTTTTTAATTTTGTATCATTTTTATACAGCAACATTATAGTATTAGTATCATTAAAAGCCTAATAAATAATGTTATTTAAAAAAAAGACTGTATTTGTAATTACTGTATAAACTTCTCTGTGTAAAACATAATTTACCTTTTTATATTGACATACACTGATGCTGTGGTTACATATGAGCAATAATGAAAGATTGAGCTCCTACCAGACAAGTGCACAATGAAACATGAGTCATGCTTGATATAATGCCTCACTTTTGAGCACAATGTGCAGTGCTCCAAAAAAACAGCTATCATAGCAGGACAAAAAATAATAATAATTACAATGTCTTCTACACAGAGTTAGTGGAAAACAGTAGTACACACCGTCCTGCAGCTGTATCTCATGGAGGTAAAGTGGACTCTGTAGGACATTACAACGGCCCGGTTCATCTTCCCTGGTCAACAGCATCAGGTCCGTGTAGATGAACACTGTAACCTATAGAGGGCGATACAGACAACAATCAGTACCGCACTGAAACATCCCCAATCTGACCTTCTTGTGTCACTCTCACTCAGCTTCTACCAAGTGAAGACAAACGTAATTCTTTATAATGGAAAACAGAAGCCTATTTATAGCGTTCATTTAAACTGGAGAGCAGATGAGAATGAACTGTCCTTTACTTAATGGCTTAAATAATATTAGACAACTATAATACCAGTTAAAGTTACGATGAATCAGGTAAAGTCAAGTTAAGGTCATTAGGAAGGGGGAAAGCTCTGATTCCCACACAGAAAGCAGTAGGCTGGTTACGCTGCCTTGCCTTTCATGGCACCCACAGCCCAGGCTTGGAATTAGGCCAACTTAATAAAAGCAGCTGATCTAAATCACAGGCGAACACACACACGCTCGTTCTAGGACACTGGAGGAATGTGTTTAGGGATGTACAGC